>NC_134093.1:111795025-112095025 GCF_000715075.1 Nicotiana tabacum
TTTGTTCCACTAGCTTCTGTCCTTGACAATCCATCTCTACAATAGAGGGTATAGAAACAAAAGGAAAAAATGTACATTATCAGAAAACAAGCCCAATAGAGGTAAGTACTATTTCTACTTAAATCAATCCATCCAATCAACTATGCATTAGTACCAACTCACATACTAGTTGGGATAAGTTATATGAATCATTTTTTTCTCAATAAAGTGGCTATAAGAAATCATGTAAATCATTGTGCTCATATCGGGCCTTTTTATTGGATAACTGAAGGAGAACCCTCTATCCTTCTCCACTTAAATACCAGGATTTTGTCTGCAGCAAGGTACAAACCCGTAATGTGCACTTAACCCACACTTCACAAGTTGTGCTCATACCATTAGCTATTAGGCGAAAGCTCTGGGGGCTTCCGTTCTATCCGGGTCAAATTTGCTTTCTAAAGCATAATAGGCTTCTCTACAACTAGTGATTCATTAAATCTCCCATTTATCCATATAACAACATAGAAGTCTCTAACTAGATTAAAAAGGTATTGGCAAATAGTGGAATGCAGGTATAACAACAACAACAAAGCTTGATTCAACTAGTTGGTATCACCTTTATTTCTATTTGCTTCAATTGTGCCTTACTACTCTTTCTACATTATGAAAAAGAAAGCTCAAGTTTCCTGTTCCCGATCAGCTCCCAAAGAGAGATAGTAATTCTTTCTAGCAACACCGAAGGGTGTAACCTAGTGGTCAATAAAGTGGAAGCAGACCTTAAATCCTAGCGGAATTAAAAAATACCAGGTGATCTCTTTCCATTTGCCTACGCCGGGCAGAGTTACCCGATAGTTATGTTGGGAGTTAGCAGATAACCGGCGAAATAGTCGAGATGCGTGCAAGTTGGCCTGGACACTCTGTTATAAAAAAAGAGAAGTCTTTCTAGAAAATACTCAATAAGAAAAATGTATACCAATATACAAATTCTCCTTTCTATTGAAAGAAAGAGAAAAATAGAATCTCTATCTTTTACATCACTATATTTGTGAAAAACTCCAATATTATGAAAAATATATAGCACGTACCTTTTTTCTTCTTCTACATAACAAAAAATTACTGAAACTCGAATGTATGCTCTGTTAAAAGGCCACTTATAATTAACTTAGAAAAATACAAAAGCAGAGATCTTCACCGGAAACCTAGTTCAATAATTTGTATTTCCAAAAAACTACGTTATTCTTCAGCAAATAATAAATTTTTGATTAAGGTTGATTGAATTCACAGATTTCAAGGGAAAACACAATTGATTGGATCAACGGATATAAATCAGAAAGAAATGTGATAAAATACAACCCGTAAAATAAAACCCCCAGAGTTATTTTGGGTACAGCAACTTACCGGTGTCAGTCAAGCGGACCACCGATCGACAAAATAAAAATAACACGCAGAACGACAAAATTGAAAGGAAAAAAAGGAGAGCCAGTAAAACTCACCGGCGACGATTGACGGCGGAGTTGACAAGCGGAGGGAGAGAGAGAGTGCGCGCGAGGGAGAGAAGAGGCAAAGATAACTAAATTTTTAATAAAAATAACTCAATTATGTCGATATATTACAGAAAATAAAATATGTTTAAAATGTTAAATTTTTGCAACTAATACATACGGTCTGTATTCCTTTATTTCCTTTTATGTTTTTTCTTCTCTTTTTTCTGTGGGGCAACTTACAACATCGCTAGATTAAGAAGTCCTCTTACAACTACGTCCTAACGCTGAGTAGGAATGTGTATATATTGGTCAGAACCGAAGAAACAGACCAAATCAAAAGTATTTTTATTTCGATTTCGGTTATTCGATTTTTTTTGTCGGTTTCAGTTTAAAATTTTAATTATTTGGTTCGATTATTAATTTACTTGGTTCGATTAATCAAAAAATCAAATTATTAGCAAATGAATTCTTTAAGCTATATATAGTCTAAGCCAATAGATAATAATATTAGGCCCAATTTTAAGCGAATGAATTTAACATTTTAGTTGGACATCATTATTAGATTTTTACAACAAAAACCCTAATAACATTATCTCTATCTCTCATTCTTGAGAGAAACAAGGATCAGTCGCCCCTCCCCCTTTGTAAATCCACTCGGGCTCTCATTTGTCGGGCTCTCATTTCTTAAGAGATGGCCACTGTCGCTTTACCTCACAGCCTCGCCGGCGACCGGCAACTGACGATTTATTGAGCTTTGTATTTGGTTGTTGTTCCGGTGATTAGTGTCGTTGAAGCAACGCCTCTTAACATTGATGTTGTCTGGTTGTTCTTGTTGTTTTCATGCCGGAAAAGACGTAGATCTCGCCGGAAGTGACCATTTCTGTTGAATCTCTATGATCTACTATTCTTTGTTATTGTGTTACGACTTTTCCGGCGACCTTTGCTAAAACTTGCAGAACTCTGGCACCCCTGTTGTTTGTTCAGATTTATGATTTATCACATTCAACCAATACAAGAAGTCCGAAATTTCGCAAAAACTAACAAATTCGCCAGTCCAATTATTAGATAGAAAGAACCCAATATGATAATGTTCAAACCGAAAATCGATTCGAAATAAACCGAACTGAAATTGGAACTGAACCGAACTTATTTCAGTTCGATTTCGATTACTACTTTTACCAAACCGAAAATCAAATAATCAAACTGAATTTCTTCAAATAGAACCGAACCGAATGACGCCCACCCCTATTACTGAGTAAAACAAGTCGTCGTTACAAAGGGCGACTTACTGCTTGACTAATTATTTTATTTTTTTGCAAAATTAGTAGGTCAGCATAAGTGGGCCATAAATCCCATTTTAAGGAATAAAATCTTGGGATTTTTTGGTTCCTATATACTATTTGAAACCTTGTTACGAAAAATGTCTAAATTTTTGTATTTACCCGATCTAAACGTGTTTTAACTATAAAATATATATATTTATTTAAACTAGACTCTTTTCTGTGATAGTCTTCCTTATTTAGACGCGGGATATTGGAATTACTTATATTTTAATTAGAGATTTTACTGACGCAATCATCGCACCATAATCAAGGCAACATATTTGAAGAATCCTTCTATTACGCAAGTTTTCTCTGGTTATCATTGCACCATAATCAAGGCAACATATCTGTAGTATCCTTCTATTCTCTGGTTTTCTCTGGTTTTCCATAAATAAAGATTTTGCATAAAACAATTACAAACAATTAGCTACAATTAAATTGAATTTCGCGATATAATATCAAAATTAGTGATTATGCTTCAGCTCAATAGTTGTTGGGATAGTGTTGGGAGTGTAAGGACTGGTAAAAAAATTTAACCAAAAACTCAGGGTTTCGTGGTGCCAAGTTAGATTCCTGCGTAATTATAGTAGAAATTCTTCGCGGCGAGCTTGCGAGCAGCGGTTCGGACTTTTTGGATTGAACAGTACCCTACGGACTGAGAGAAAAATATTTCGCAGAAGAACGTGTTTCTGCGGCCGCATAATCACTCTGCGGATCGCATAATGGCCGCAGAGTGAAGCAGTAAGTTTGGCCAATTTGAGGTCAGTTTTGCGGTCGATTATGCGACTGCATAATCGATATGCGGACCGCATATCGGTCACATAATTCCTATTGAATTTCTACGGAGGGAGTTCTGCGGTGCATTATGCTACCGCAGAACAAGTATGCGAACCGCATACTGGTCGCATACCTGAGCCGAAAGTTTAGGCCCTTGAGGGCCATTTCTGCGGTCACTTTGCGGACCGCATAACTATTATGCGGTCGCATATGCGACCGCAGACCTGTGTCGGGGCACCATTTTTCTTAATTTAAAACCCGACCCCATTCTGTTAAAACAACCTTTAGGTTTATTTTGAGCTCATTTTCTGATACTTCTAAAGTGAGAGAGAGGGTTCAAGAGGGAGGGCCTAATTTTCATCAATCAATCTTCAACCATCACTCAAAGCTTGAAAATACTCAAGTAGAGCACCCAATTTCTTCATCTAAAAAGGTAAGATTTCATCACCCCAGCTCTTAATTTCAAACATAGCTATAATGGGGTACTAGGGTAATACTTCATGGGTATGAGAGTAGTTCATCTTGCATGCATGTGATAAAGAGTGTGGGAAAAATAAAAAATAAACTAGAACTATGAACATTTTTCCTAATTATGGGTTTAATTTGTATATTGCAAAAATAGATTGAGGTTGCTAAAGGTTCTGGATAATTGTAGAGTCTAAAGAAGTGCAATTGAGGTATGTATGGCTAACTCTCTTCTTCTTAGAATCGAACTCCTGGAGTCCGAATAATTGGTGTAAGTTACAACTTGATTATACTAGAATTGTTGCCTTAGTGTGTTTGATTGAAAGATTGTTCCCTCATTATTTTAGATGGTTACCATGTCATCATGCTATTTGAGAACGTAATTATGATTTTTCAAGCTCCTTCCCTTATGTGTGAAATGCCTTATGTGATGGTACTTATCGACATGACTGATGATGTTATTTGAACAAATAGAAAGGGAAAGACTTGAATTGTAAAATGTGCCCAAGTGCCAAGAACTACTTAATAAATGAGGTTGTTTGTGCCATGTAATGAAGATGGGAAAGAAATGTGAATTGAGTGGACAGTTGAAAGAGGTTATGTCTCAAGTGAGATAGCTTAGCCGATCGGACCGAGATCGGACGCCATGATGTACACATGGTGGCATTTGTATTGGAATTATTAAATTACATTGTGGATATGGATATGTCTCACTTGAGATGGCTTAATCGGTCGGGCCGAGACCGGACTCCGTGTAAAAATATGATGGCATTGAGAGTTGTGGCTTGGCACTAAAGATTATTAATCTAAAAAGATGGAAAGATTGAATTGGAAACTACGTGATCCTTACTTGGTGTAATCTTTGTATTTCTATGAAATACTTATTGATTATTATGACTGCCTTCTCTTTGTTTCACTGTTCATTCTACTAAGATTAGTATTTGCCTTACATACTAGTACTATTCGATAGTACTAACGTCCCTTTTGCCGGGGGCGTTACATCTTTGAATGGATGTAGGTGTGGTTCCATCGCAGATAGTGTCGATCGCAGATAGTGGTACTCTTTTTCTCTCCTCACAGCAGTTTTGGTGAGCCCCATTTCTCCCATGGGTCATGTAGTCCTCCTTAGTATAAGTTTTTACATTTTGAGGTATAGCCGGGGCCTTGTTGCCGGCATTGTCATGTTGCTCTTTTGTATCCTTAGAGGCTCCGTAGACGCTTTTATGGGTCATGTATGTATGTTGGGGTAGTCGTTAGATCTAGTTGTATTTTGGAAATTTAACTATGGCATAATGCATATAATGAAAAATGAACTAGCAACGTTTATATATTTATATAACTGATCTCTCCCATGTTTTATAAATAGAGACGCATTCCCTTTTTGGATCATGAATGAGTCGGATAGGAAAGGTTTACTAGGCTTCCTCGACCGGGTTCACTCGGTTGAGCGCCGGTCACGCTCCCCGAGGTTGGGGCGTGACAGGGAGATACAACTTTTTTGATGTTGACAGAATTGTAGTCAATAACGATTCAAATTATAGTCAATTGAATTCTGCAATTGCAGAGCATCTAATGATCGATGCCTCCGCAAAA
The DNA here is from genome assembly GCF_000715075.1 of Nicotiana tabacum. NCBI lineage: Eukaryota > Viridiplantae > Streptophyta > Magnoliopsida > Solanales > Solanaceae > Nicotiana > Nicotiana tabacum. The sequence goes on from NC_134093.1 coordinate 111,800,646, forward strand.
ATCATCGAAATCAAATACACTATTAATGAACGTTGTCCTCCAATGGAAATTCGAAACGATATGGGAGTTCGAGTGTATATGGAGACGAAAAAGGAAAACAAAAACTTAGGAATGTATCCGTTGTGTATAATAATGCATGATTTCGATTTGGAATGCAGTATGTCGAATGCAAGTACAATAGCAGTTTTGCTCTGTTTTTCCAGTGCTGATGTTTTTTCAGTTTCAAGTGTTCTACAATTTAACTACAAATTATCTACAATAATACTACATAACAAATGTAGTTCAACTGTTATGTCTCTACAAGCATTATGTCAAATATTGAACACATGAATATACAGAGGTCTGAATTACTATACTTTTAATTGAGTGCAGGTTCTTCTGATTATCATAATACTAACGTGGTATAATTGTCAAGCAATTGTAACACAATTGGAGAAGTATCAGGAACAGTAAAGTTGATTGGTATGCAAACATCTCCTGCAATTATGGAATATGAAAGTTTCATCATAACAGAACATATGCCAAATGTAATTGAAGTAAGCCAAGTTTACCAAGACAAGCAAATAATTGTCAGTGCAATGAAGTACTGTTCTGTTATGAATAAGTTTCAATTTAGGGTGAAAAGGCCTAGTGCAAGAAGATAGGAATATTTTATTTGTCAAATTCATATTGTGTATAAGTTGTAGTTTTTTTGTATATAAATTGTATGTGAATTGTTTAATATAAGTTGTTGTGCATAAAAAACCTCGTATTTAGTAGCTACAATTTGCATAATATTTTTTGAATTGTTTTTATTCTGTAGCTACTGCTTCATATGTGCCGGGGACAATTGTACGTGGCACTTCAAGTCCACCAGCATAAATGAATCAACATTATTCAAGATTCAAAAATTCAACATCTTGCACACATGCTCTTTGATGGAAAACACATATGTACAACGCAAACCTACTGCCATGATAGTTGGCATCATGGTGATGCCAAAATATGAGGATCCTAAGACAATATATACACCAAAAGATAAACAATCTGACATGTTGTCGGATCATGGTGTGAACTTAACACACATGCAAGCTTGGGGAGCAAAGGAAAAGGCTTTGGAATTTTTGAGAGGTCATCCTACTGATTCCAACAGTCGCTTGCCGAGTTATTTGTATATTCTGGAAAAGACTTATCCGGGGTCGGTAGTGAAATTGCAGAAGACTGAAGATGATTATTTTTTGTATGCATTTGTTGCACTTCGTACGTCCATCAAGGGCTGGGAGCATTTTAGGCCAATTTTAATAGTTGATGGCACCTTCTTGAAATCGGCATATAGGGGAATCATGCTAACAACTAGCATAATGGATGCAATAGGTAATGTAGATTAATTGCAAAAATTGAATTTCTTTTTTCCACCTATGTGATAGGTAGCATATTACCACTAACATATGCCATTGTTGATTCAGAAAATGACGCATCATGGAGGTGATTTTTTGAGCAATTCAAACATGCATATGGTGAAAAACTAAATATGTGTGTTATTTCGAACCAGAATGAGAGTATCTTGAAGGCAACATCTACTGTTTATACCGGCATGCCACATTATGCTTGCATGTGGCATATTTGGACAAATGTAAGGTTAAAGTTCAAGAAGGGTCATCTAAAGTTAAGCGAATTGTACTTTGCCATGGCACGATCATACACGCTTGATGAATTTAATGAAAGAATGTCAAAAATTGAAGAATTTGATACACGTGTTAAAGCATACCTATACGATATTGGCTATCACATATGGTCTCGGGTACATGCTACGGTGAATAGAACGTAGACGATGACATCAAATATTGCAGAGTCATTGAATGAGGTAACCAAAGATGTAAGAGAGTTGCCCGTAGTAGAACTATTAGAGTATATGCGGACTCTTCTTGAATGTTAGACAAATGAAAAGTTATTGAATGCAAAAGGTACATTCACATACCTTGAGAAAAAATACAATAAATAGTAGGAGGACAACATGACTTTATCGCAAAAAGATGAAAGTAAGCTATAGCCAATAATATCAGATCATTGATTCCCCAAACTAAATATATACTGTTAATTGTAGAAATGTTGTTGTATAATTGTAGTTATTTTATTTTGTATCTGTTGCTGATAACTTGTTGTGTGTTTGTAATGAAATTATAGGTGATGGCTTCAACAGATTACATACATACTATGATAGATGGTGTGAAGCATTTCATTGTTTGCCTTCAAAACAAGAGATGTAGTTGTGGACAATTCCAACTTGATGAACTTCCTTATGCACATGCTTTGGCAGCTTTGAGGCACAGGAACGAGTCTTATGAAAACTATTGTTCTCCTTATTACACGAAGGAGAGTCTTCTGTAGACTTATGAAATACCAGTAGACCCGCTGCATGACGAAAGTAAATGAAATGTACCACAACATATAACTGAAGAAGTTGTAAAGCCACCTACCAGAAAAAGGCAGCCAGGGAGACCTCAAAAATAAAGATACAAACCATATGATGAAGTAAATGCAAATAACTACAAGGTTTCATGAGGAAACTGCGGACTAAAAGGGCATAACAAAAAATCTTGTAGGAATGCTTCCAAAAGGAAATAAAAATTGATGCAGTTTAAAGTTTTTTTTTTACTAAGTATTGTTGATGATAATCTGTCTTTTAAGGAATATGAAGTAGTATTTGTTCTGTTCTGGAGAATTATAGTTGTGGTGTAATTATTTTGCTAATTTGAATAAAGATTGTCTCCTACAATGAATGTTTGTTAAACAGATTTCAACTCTTAATGCAATTGATTTGCAGTTGTTTTGTTCAAATACTGGGTTTATTTATTACTTTTCAGCCTTTCCTAACAACATTGCTAAGATTGAATAGATTATATATTTTTGTATAGTAGTTGTAGACATAATTGTAGTTATGCTGTAAAGAAATTATATAGTACCAATATCGAGATCAAGTACTAACAACTTTCAACCAAAAAAAAAGCCACAGATATTTTCTATTCTATGTAGTAGAATTTTGGACAAAAAAACAAAATAAAAGGTAAAATAATTGTAGCACAAATCTGCTACAAATAAATTGTAGTTGACTCTTTCTTAATAAATAATTTGTCTACAACTTTACTACAATCCAGCTACAACTAAACACTTTAACTATAATTTTTCTACTGAAAATGGTAACTAATTCTTTTTTTTTTCCGGACTTGTGTTTTCTCTTTCACAGCTGGTGCATCTTTTCTTCTTGATAATCTACCAGTCACCTCACTTTCACTAATTGTACCAAGCTCTTACTTTTTCCTAATATAATCCCAAAGGAGCGCTCCATAGCATCTATTGTGTTGATCAATATCAGAAGGTCTTCCTTTGAAATTGATAGCTCTTCAATGCTGACATATTCTGCAAATGCCGCTACGTATACACCACAGTCACTGCAAAAAATAATAGGGTAAAAGATTTAGCATTCAATGAAAAATACAATTGGTTAAATAGATAGAAGGAAAAGCAGCACATACAATGATCCTTCTTTTTGCTGGGGTATCTCACCGACCAACCACTGAATGTTAAGAGGGTCAGTAATACCTTTTTCAATGTATGCCTTGGTGTTCTTGTAGTTGATGTATGAACGCTTTCCATAGAAGCCGATGCATGACAAGTAGAGGGGGATCATAATAGTAAACTTGTCGACAACAGATTCAACAAGTTTGTGATTTCGTGAAGAGACCATAGAATCATAAACATATAAAACCCTATCGGTAATGTCAAACACAACCAATAACCAATAAAATTTCTCCACAATGTTTATGGGCATAATTACAAAATCAACTTTGTCCCATGCAACATTTGCATGTAATCGGTACCCCAATATATATTATGATACGACGTCGTGGGTTTGACAACAACAAGCTTCTTATCGGCAGGAGCATTAATGTACCTCTCATAAATTTGTTCAATTCTAGTCTTGAACATACAGTCAGTGGTTGTAAACCGTGTTTTATTTCCTCTCTTTCTCAAATAGTATAAAATAATATCAATGTGCTGTAAAAAAATAGAATTCATTATTTTTCAATGCTTCATACAATTTAACTACAATTTGCAAACAAAAAATCTACAGATTCCTAAAATAACAGAATACTACATGTAATCATTAAATTCTGCCAGGGTATGTGTGTACCGTGTTGTTGAGGACTTGTCCGGAATATGACAAAGTATAAAACCAGTCCTTTTTATCAACTTTCTCCATTCCAAGATCAAACCACGGCTTGAGATAGTTATCTTTTAAAGTATAAGGCGCCTTCCTTCTATTTAAAGACATATCAAATACAATTATTATGTAGTTTCAATTGGAAATTCATAAATTGTATGCACTCGATAATACGAAAAAAATTATATAATCTAACCGCTTTGAAACCGTGTCGGTACCTAAATATAACAATTTATTGAATTCTTCCAATAGGTCGGGATCAACATCGTCGCCAATAACCCCAGTAAATGAATGCTTGATGTTGAAAATTAGAGTAGGTCCAACAGAAGTGCTTCCTCCAGAATTGAAATAAGGGAGAAAGGGGGATCTGACATGCTTTCTAAGAACCCTTGTTCTTCCTTGATGCACATGGGTTGTTTCTTCTTCATTAACCTCGCCGAGCTTAACAATCTGTGAGAAATTCTTTGGCAGCTCAAAATCATCAAGTGTTACTGTCCTTTTTCTAGACCTAGAGTCATTGTCCGAATCACCTACATTGATGTAGTCTGCTGGTTCACCTACAAAATTTAAAACAAAAGAACAACATTGTATGTTGGTTGCATTAGTTCTTTTGGGGAAAATGAAACTTATATGAAAGCTGTTATTCTTTTTCTATAATTATATTGTAACATATAATACCCCTGAAATCTCCATTGCAATTGTCTCCTTGTTGTATAACATTTGCTTGTGGAATAAGATATTGCAAATGCATAGTCTCCTTCTCCTTATTTAAATGCTCTCCTTGTATGCCAACTTTTGCATCCTGTTGTGGAGAGTCCACATGCATAGTTTTCTTCTCTATTACAATAAATGTGTGCAACTTAATAAAATTGTAGATGATTTGTAATAAACAGAAACAACATTGTAGATAAATTATAGTTTAATTATAGTTAATTTATTAAAATGTTGTCCTATAGCTGAGATGTAATATGTATTGCGAAATATGTAGATAAAATGTACTAAATCATACTTGCAATTTCTTCCTTCAATGCCCCTTAAAATTGTGAAGATAAGTCAACACCTACAGGAACATTCTCCTCATTTTGAATGTGAGACATATGTCTTGTATCTAAGACAACAATTGGAAATATATTGTAGATTATTTATTAGTAATGTAGGTTATATGTAGATATAATGTAGATTATTTGTCATCAAATTGTGTTAAGATTGTTAAAATATATGTTTTACTGCTGCTGCCCAATACTGGTTTAACACTACTGCCATGATTCTGTTATTTGTTCTTTTCTTTGTAATGCTCATTATTTTTTCGTAGAACTGTCAGTAAAATGCAATGGGAATTTGTTAGGCTATATACTTTATGAATGCTAATATAAACATAAACATGGTAAAAATTATTGTCCAAAATGAATATATTCGAATGAAACCTTAGCATCAATGTTCGTATCATGTTGACTTTTTATTGCATGTAACACAAACTTGATGGAATCATTGAGTAGTAATCGAATGCTACCTAATTCTTGAAAAACCTAAAGAACAAAAAATGGTTATAACGTATATGACAATTAGAGGCTTTTATATATATATATATATATATATATATATATATATATATATATATATATATATATATATATATATAAAGAAGACTAAAAATCAAGAATTAGGTATACCTCTTTCTTGAACAATCCAAGGTCACAACCGACCTACGTATTAAAATAGAAAGAGATAAAGAAATAATTTGCATAACATAGAAAAAGGGTTTAAAAGGAACCAACTAGGATTATCTTAAGATGTTACCTTATCAATATCTTTTCTTAATTTTTTAGTTGTTTCACAATATCTTTCTTGTCATCTATTCGCATTGCCTGCTTATGTCCAGACGGAGATGGAGAATCTATCGAATGCTCGATATTTGTTTCAATTTTTTCAAGGATGTATTCAACTTTGTCTGGCAAAGTCATTCTAAAAAGCTCTTCTGGAGCTTCAAGTATGTTGGTGAACTCAGTGAAAAATAAAAATAAGGGACCTAGTCATCAAATGTATAAAATGTGTAGATAATTTATATTATATTGTCCGTTGAGAAGTGAAAAATATTTATCTTGATCCATGATGGTTTGATCATCCTCTCTTCCAATGCAGAAATTCATATCTTGTCCTTACTAGCTGTCGAGTTAAGTATGCGGGCGATCGAATTACCAACCCATGTAACTATATCAGTATTGACTGTAGAGCAACATTCATACAACCAGATTTGTATAGCGAGTAGAAAATCTCGAATGAGATAAAAATACATAGAAGGATTCAACTTATGCGTAACAGACTGAAGCAATTGTGTATAAGCTTTAATACTCCATACGAAATTCGTATACTGCCCCGAGTCCACCAAATAGAACCTAAAATGGTCTATCAACCCATTATTTTTCTCTGAAGGACAGAGGAAGAATTCTATCAGATAGAGAATACACAGCTTGACTACATCCTCATCATTCACCCAATTACGGCTGGTTACAATTTGTTTCAAGTACGACTTCTCAACTTTTTCCTTGTTCGGAAAATAGCTCCTCATTGTTTTACTGTCATACTTAGTTGTGTAACCAAAGTACGTTACTTTTGTAAAATATCTAAGGCTAGTGATAAGGGCAAACTCCCTCAACCCAAAGTTCAGCCTCTCACCCTTTATCTCTGCTGTAAAAAAAAAAAATGAGAACCGGATACGTTCCATTCATACTTCATGGGAAGGTGAATTGCCTGATTTTGGATACATATTTTGGGCAGGGAAAGAAAATGCCCAAAACATGTCTTGTTAAACAACTTTAACCCATTTTCAGACAATAACACCTTGATTTGACCAGGAACAACGGGGTCGGGTAATGCCTGGAACCTAGTGATGCCATAATCAACATCATGTGGTGCAAAAAATATTTAATTCTGCACCAAAAGAAACAATAAGTTAATAAAACTTGTTTGAAGACCAAAAAACAAAATAAATACAATTCTACTACAATTTAGCTACAGTCCGAAAGTCATTAATACATTGCATATAAGTAAGTTATAAAATTAGTAAACATATATAACAACTGACTACATTGCATACAAATGCACTGATAAAATTATGTTTAGAGCAAGAAATTAAAAAGTAACAACTAGACATAATATATACAATTTATTTACAAAAATTAAAACTAACATCTACAAATAGAGCAAATAATGACCAATAAAACTAACTAAATCATGTAGTACATTCCCTAACAAAATAATTTCGAATAATATACAAGAAATCTACAATTTTCAGAAAAATATAGAAAAGTTGATAACCAACAATAAATATACATAATGTAGACAAAATTTCTACAAATACAGAAAAACAAAACATATGTATAGTTATGAGAATGAGAACAAGTTTTATAACTTAAAAAAAGAACCAAAATTATAACTACTAAAATTTTACCTTCTCCAATGACTGTTGGGGTATGTTTTTAGGTGATTTTTGAACCTTCTTTTTTTTTTTTGAAGGTTTGACAGTAGGAGAAACTTTATTTTTTTTTGCAGGTTTCAAGATAACTTCTTTGACGAAATCATCATCACGAGCAATTTTTTTGTCCTTCCGCTTTACTGATTTAGCAGATGTCGAAACTTTACCAACATCCCTGTCATGCTAGAGTTTTGTTCGAGCTTCTCTCCTAACTTCATGAGGGGAAAGCTTGGACTTTGTCTCTGATTTTGCATGTGCCGATTTTACTATTTTTCTGTGAGAAAATACCTAAATCAAAGGTAGAAATATCACCAATATTAACTTTTTTAAGGCTATTATTTGGAACTCCTTTCTTCTTCATTGTAAGGGAAAGAAAATTTTAAATTGTTACTGAATTTCGTAGGATTTTGAGCGAGAATTCAGAAAGATTGAGAGAGATTATAAAAGATTTTTGAATAAAAATGGAAGAAAGCGTTAATGGAGGGAGAGAGTACAAAATCGTAGGGGTATGGACAGAGAAACGTGTGTGGGGAGGGGGGGAGGGGAGTTAGATATGTACGTTAGAGAGTTTATAGGAGCTAATTGATTCTCATTAAATTCCTAAAATGTATATAATTGAAAAATTGTATATGCCTATATAATTAAATTGAAACGTGAGTTGGGGGTAATAAAGTTTCAAATAGTGTATAAGAGGGTAAAAATCCAAAAATCTTCGACCCATAAATAACCCTTCAAGTTCCATTTATTTTACGGTCATATCATTGATTTTAGCATTTGCCTAGGCCCCGTTTTAAACAGTTTCTTATGGTCTAAGGTCCTGTTTGTCCATAAACAAATTTCTTTTTTCTAAATTTTTTTTTAAAATATATGTTTTTTCATGAATTTTTGTAAGTTTTTAATTTTTTTTGAGTTTTTCAAAAATCAAAAAGTGGTTTAAAATTTTCAAATTTTTTGACACATATCTTCACACACTTTATCTTAAATTATGATTTAATAAATATTGGATCTCAATAAGCTTTTGCTTGCTAAGATAGCATAATGTACACTAATACTACTATTATAAGTTACACGAGATCTTATATTTAAAGACAAAAGCACATTAAGTTCTAATTGAAGTCAAACGAGTCAAATTGACTTTTGCGTCAAAAGTCGGACCGATTTGTTCGGAAATATGGTCGATTTTTTTAAAAAAATGTATAGTTGATATTGTTTTGATAATTCCGACAGATTCCGTCGGAAATTTCTGACAATATTTTTGTCGGAAATTTCAGTCGAAAATTTCAGTTTTTCTAGTAGTAGTGAATGGTTCAAATTTGTTATCCGTTAATAGTTAAGACTTGGGTTATATATACTTCTGTCGTTATAACTTACAACTTACAAGATTGGTCCAAATATGTCTTTACTCACTAATGGCGAATTTTTTCTAAGTTCTAATTTAGTTCTAACACATGAACCTTTTTTTTACAAGGGAAAAACTCAAATATGCCTTTGAAGTTTGAACCATACAAAATGGTCTAAATTTTACTGTATTATTTTATTAAATAAAGTGGAAAATAAAGAAGTTGCGAGGAAGGATGATCGATTTAAAGAGAGAAAGAAAAACACAAACTAAAGAAGATCGAACATTTAACCAATTTTAACAATAAAACTCACCAAAAAATTTAAATGAAGATTCTTTTCTTTCTTTTCCTCTATTCTTCTCCTAAAATTGTAACTGTCAGTAACGCATAATTCAAAACTCGGTGCATGAATCTCTTTTTACCTTTTTAATTACTTAAATACTAAGTTTCGTTTGTGATTTATTCACTCATATAACATGTGGGCCGGTCCCGGGCCTAAGTGGGCTAAGTGGATCGGTCCAAACGGTCCCGGTCTCGGACCGGTCCCAATTTAAACGGGCCAAACGGTCCAGGTCTTGATGGTCTTTTTGTAGGAACCGGCCCAGAACCGGGCCCACAAACTTATGGTCTCGGACTAAACGGTCCCAGCCCACGGGCTAAGTGGGCCCAAGCGGGTTTAAGTGGGTCCAATCGATACTTTTTTTTGTTAAAATTTTATAGAAATTAAAGAAAAAATTTGTTAATAAAAATATCTAAGGCAATTCCTTGTAAATTTTATTATAGAATTGTGACCTAAATTTTTTAATTTAAATTTAATGACAAAAATATTGTAAAGAGATATTCAAAGCAATGCGTTATAATTTTATTATAGCATTAAAAAATCATAGCAATATCTTTCTTAGTCTTCCTCCCCCCATGGAATGAGCACAACAAGGTGCTAATACTACCATTGAGAAGAAAAAAAATTAATCAAAATGTGCGAACATACAAGTTATATAATACATACTAATTTTTGTTCATACAAGTTACATGGTATCTCTTACAAACTTCATAAATTCATTAAGGTCCGGAGGAATTTTCGTTGGTGGTGGTGAAAAAGAAGCTTGGTCATCATCGCTTCCGGGCGAATCAGAATCCTCCGCAAGTTCAGCTAGCATTTCTTCGTAAGCTTCGTCTATGTGATGACCCAAAATGTCATATTTAAATCTAATAAGTAATTTTGTGTTCTAAGACCTCGAAAAGCACCATTTATTATTTCTCGACTTGCGTGCGCAATCCGTACAATTTTTCGAAAAGTTTTTATGAGAAAAATAGATTAAAATATGAAATAGAGCTTTAAAACTCAAGTGAGTTGACTTTGGTCAACATTTTGAGCAAACGGACTCGGATAAGTATTTTGACAATTCCGGTAGGTCCGTATCGTGATTTGGGCGTATGCCTGGAATCGAATTCCGACGTCCTTAGCCCGAGATATAGAATTTTGATAAAAACTTAAAAGATTGAAAGCTTAATGATTTTTAAGAAATTAATGATGTTGGATTTATTGACCCGGGGTACGTATTTTGGTTCTGGAGCCCGGTATAGGTCCACTATAATATTTATGACTTGTCTGCCGAATTTGGTGAGAATCGGAGTTGATTTGACGTGATTCGGACGTCCGGTTGTGAAAATATAAGTTTAAAGTTTCTTGAAAACTTCCTTTGATTTGATGTCCGATTCGTAGTTCTAGGTGTTAGTTTGGCGATTTGATCGCGCGAACAAGTTCGTATGATATTTTAGGACTTATGGGCGTGCTTGGTTTAGAGCCCCGAGGACTCGGGTGAGTTTCGGATGCTCAACGAGCCATTTCGGACTTAAGAAAGATGGCAGATTTCTGGTGTTTTGTTGCAGAATTTTTACTCACCGCGATCGCGTGAAGTCGTTCGCGATCGCGTAAGGCAAACTGAGAGGTCAACCAAAGTTTCTCTTCGCGTTCGCGATTTTGAGGTTGCGATCACGTAGGGGTGTGAAGGGGTGCTTCACGAACGCGTGGACGAGGTCGCGTTCGCGTAGAGTTAAAGAGGCTAAAGCTAAGCCACGCGCTTACTCATCGCGATCGCGTGAGATCATTCGCGATCGCGTAAGTCCGTAAGTAAAAGCATCGCGTTCGCGAAGAGTAAATTTCTGGGGCAACAAAGTAGAGCTTCGCGATCGCGAGGCTATTCATGCGATCGCGATTAAGGAAAACTGGGCAGCCAAAAATGTGCTTCGCGATCGCGAAGCATTGTACGCGATCACGTAGGGTAAAATTTGGGCAAACAGAACTTAAGTTCTGGAAAATGGGATTCGTCCCATTTTCAACCTTTTTCCATTTTTGAGCTCGGGTAAAGCGATATTTGGGCGATTTTCATGAAAAAATATTGGGGTAAGTGTTCCCTATCCTATGTTGATTATATTTTATGATTTCATACTCATTTATAACATGAATCCGTGAATTTAGGGAAGAAAAATCAGATTTTTATAAAATATTCCAAAAATAAAAATTTAACATTTGAAGGTCCATTTGACGTCGAAATTTGATAAATTTTATATGGTTGGACTCGTATCGGAACGGGTGTTCGGATTTCATAAGTTTTTCGAAATTTGAGACGTGGGTCCCACTGTCGAATATTTAAATAAATTTTAAATTTTACCCGGAAAATTAATAAATTCATATGCAATTAATTCTTATGATTCGTATTGAGTATATTGGATTGTTTGTGAATAGATTTGAAGCTTTTGGAGACAAATTTAAAAGGAAAAGTTACGGTCGAGTAATTGATTGGAATTTGCAAAGCGAGGTAAGTGTCGTGGTTAACCTTGACTCGAAGGAATATAACCCTTAAACTATTTGTTATGTGAAATGCATGTGAACGACGTATAGGCGAGGTGACGAGTGTCTATACGTCGTCAAATGAATTATTTGCTTAATTACTTGAAAAATCATAAATCGTTTTAAATCATGAATTAATTATTATAATAATTGTTTCTCTCCTATTCTTTGTCAAATATTAATTCTTGAATTCCTGCATTAATTGTTACATGCTATTTGAATTATGTGTCTTAATTGTTATTTGACATTTAGCATATTAAATATTAAACTGCCTATTTTCTCCCTGATTTCCCTAATAATTTGCTATTTGTCATTGTTTGTTTCATAATTTAATCATAATAATTGTATGCATATTGTCTTATAATTTTATATTAATTATTATATTTATTGGGGAAATTTCTTCTATAAGAGTAGGTAAATGGATATATTGGAGGGTCGGGTTGCACGCCGCAACAGAATTGATTGAAATGGATATATTGGAGGATCGGGTTGTACGCCGCAAGAGACTTATTAAAAGTCCATATTGAAGGATCGGGTTGCACGCCGCAACAAACTTATTAAAAATTCATATTGGAGGATCGGGTTGCACGCTGCAACATACTTATTTAAAAGTTTATATATATATATATATATATATATATATATATATATATATATATATATATATATATATATATATATATATATATATATATATATATATTGGGGGATCGGGTTGCACGCCGCAACATACTTGATTAAAATGAATATATTGGAGGAGCGGGTTGCACGCCGCAACAGAATTGAATATGAATATATTGTGAGAGCGGGTTGCATGCTGCAACAGAAATTGATGGAAATGATAAATGGATTATGACTGCTGAGTTGGCTTCAATTATTATAAATGAGTTATCTGATTTATTTCTATTATTTGTTGTTACTAATATTGCGTACAAGTTAATGTAAGTAACTCGCCTTAGCCTCATCACTACCCCGTCGAGGTTAGGCTCAGCACTTACCAGTACATGGGGTCGGTTATACTGATACTACACTCTGTACTTCTTGTGCAGATTACAGAGTTGGTCCGAGCAGCGTACCATAGATTTGCTCGGATTTCAGCTTTGAGAGGAGACTTGAGGTATAACTGCATGACGTCCGCAGTTCTGAAGTCCCTGTCTACTTCACTTTAGTTGTATATTTATTTCGAGATAACTTTATTTTATTTAGACCCTTATTTGTATTATTCTAGAAGCTCGTGCACTTGTGATACCAATTCTGGGATGGTATTTAGACACCGTTATTTTTATGGATTATTCACTATATTTCAGAATTTACTTCCGCAATTATTTTTTGTTATTGATAAATTTAAAAAATATTTTAAAAATTGATAATATTCTTCTAACGTTGGCTTGCCTAGCAAGTGAAATGTTAGGTGCCATCATGACCCGAAGGTGGGAATTTCGGGTCGTGAAAGTCTACCTCTGGTTGTGATTCAGCAAGTCCAAAATTTCTTCTTGTCGAACGGATCCAATCTCTGAAAAGTACTGATTTTTTCAAGCTCTCCCTCATAGACGCTCTATAATCACCGAGTTGAAGTCTTGCTTGACTGATAGCTCTCTCCGACGGAGCATCATTTGGATTATCAGTAGTTGGGTTAACTTCAGGAGCAGGACTAGTGGGTGTATCGTCATCCGGTTGAGTTTCATCAAAATTTATTTTCTCTTCATCTTTTTCATCGATAGTTGGATTAGAATAAAGAGCATTCATTAATTCATGGTCTAATTATTCACCAGCTCCAACATTATGGCAAAATTGACTCTCAGTAAATTATAATAAACTATTATCACTATCAAGAATAGCAGGTGTAGGACGGATATAGGATTTGGATCGGGGAGTTGGGGGCAGTGGAGGAGGAACATATTGGCCCCTAGATTCGCCACTCTTGGATTTTTCTTTATTTTTACCAAAAAGTTTTTTAAGAAAGCCATCTTAATTAATCAAATAATAGAAAATAAATAAAACAAACAAAACTATAATATTAAAAATTAAGAGTTGGAACGAGTTTACCGAATTGACGAACAACTTGTTGAAAGTTGATTATCGTTGAAAACTTGAAGACTTTAATTCACCAACTTTACAATTATTTCACAAATTGTAACAATAAAGTAAGCAATAATAACAAGTGTAGAAGAAAATTAGAGAGAGATTGATGATTTTGTGAGAAAAATGAAAGAATAAGGAAGTATTTATAGTTGAAAATAGGGAAAAAGTATAATTAAAACAAAGTTGGGGGAATTGGGGGGGGGGGGGGAAGGGTGGGGGGTGGGGAGGGGTTAAATGACTATTTTGGCAGACCCAACGACTATTTTTTAAATTCCCAAACGGGCAGATTTGTTTTTTAAATTTTGACCGTTGGGACCGTTTGGGCCCGCCAAGACCGGTCCGGTCCCGGGCCTATCAGTCCTAAAGTGAAGAACGACCCAGAAGACCGGACCAGACCCACTTAGCCGGTTCTAACCGGTTCAGGCCCATTTAGGCCTAGAAGACCGTTTGGTCCGCGATCCCGAGCCGGTCCCGATCCTGGAACGGTCAACTTGCCACCCTTATATAACATGCGTCTAATCTACACATTTGTTGTTTTTCACTCCTCTCTAAGCTTGACTATTAAAAGGAAAACTAAATAATACAATTGTTTCTCTTTTGTTTTCTCGTTTTCGATGTCTTCTGCATTTGATCCAAAATCTTGGAACACTCCATGGTTTAGTATAAACTTAACCTCTCATTGAAATGTGGATATTAGTACTCTTGTTTTCAGTAAACTTTTAAGATCATAATATTTCCAATTGCTTGGAATCTCGTTTGTCACTTTCATTGTTTGGTTAAAGGAAAAGTACAGTAGGAAAAAAGACTAAAGAAATGAAAGACACACTTATAATAAGAAAAAAGTACAATAGGGGAAAAACCAATATTTATTTCTTCAACGTCGTGTTATTTTCTTCTTCATTAAAGTAATTTCATCTACTCTCACGATCTCCAATATTATATTCAAACATAACTTTTTGTTTGGATAGTTGTACATATCGATTCATTCATAATGTATAGTGATATATTGTATTATATTATACTGTAGTGTTTTGATGAATACAATATTTGGATAGATTATATCGTTTGTCGATATTTTATAATGTCATGCACCGGGAAGAATAAATTTGTAATATTACCAAAAAAAAATATGGGGTAGAATTATTATATAAAAAATAGATAAATGATAAAATATAAACTATTTAATAATAAGGAAGGGCAAGATGAGAGAACAACTAAAGTAATGAGGCGACCACACCAAATTTATCGTTACATAAAATGACATTTTTCGTCATTACGTAATAACGAATTTAACGATCTGGTACAATAAAATTTGGGTGACAACCAAACTAAATATTACATTAGTAACAATACATAACAACCATCCAAAGAAGCTGAATGCTACATTGACTTATTGTTTCTTCAGATTATATCACTCAAAATATTCCACGCTGTTTCAGCTTCAATATATCTACTGACGAAATTCAAATTTGCAATTATCATAGCCTGGCAAAAAGAGGATAAGAAATCTTTTAAAAACCAAATCCAAAAAAATCTAAAAATAATTCTATAATGATTTTTACTCCCTCAATTTCAATTTACGTGAACTACTTTGATCCGCAATTAGTATTTGATTGAGCAAGGAATTTAAGAAAGAAATGAAGATTTTTGAACCTTGTCGTCTAAAATATGCCATAACAATTTGTGGCTATACACCACCGAAGAATGTGGTGCAGCGGATGGGGTTGCTCTTCCCTTAACCAGAGGTCTCGAATTTGAGTCCAGGGTACGAAAAAATCCTCGTAGGGAGCGCTTCCCCCTGAATGGGGTACAACGCGACGCGAATCAGGATATAGTCGGATTCCAATATGGGTACCGGGCACGAGGCACTGGGTGGAAAACCAAAAAACAAAATTGTGGTTATACAATTTTTAAAAATTATGATCTTAAGCATGTCATAAAATTTGTGTGGTTATAAAAGATTATCATTAAGAATACAATAGAAAGCTGAACTTAATTTGTTTCTAAATTTTAGAAAAAATAAGGAGCTACTTTTTTTCGGAACATGCTAAAAAGAAAATAGAATCACTTTAAAAGAAAGCCGAGGGAGTACAATTTATCATAAAACTAAGAATATACTTACTTGGGTCAGTAACAACAATAACACCAGTTCTGCCAAAGTCACAATTCCAATAATTTCTCCCAAAATTCTGATAATAAATATTCATTGCCACTGATGCATGATTTATGTAAGTATTAGGATTACAACAAGGGCCACCATCATTAATTAAAGAACAGTCAATTCCTTGTTCATTACAGATATAATGAATATTCCTTTGAAGTTCCTCATCAGAAGTTGAGGGTCTTGCAATGCACCAAGATCCCTATAAAATTAATTTTAAATATTTTAATATTCTTCTCCTTTTTTTCTCAGAAAATAAAATCAAGAAAATTTGTAAATCTTATTTTTGAGTCAAGAAGTTTAATTTAACCTGTCCTGGTGCTTGTGCATTTGCAGGGTTTAGGATTCCACCTGTAGTTAAAAGAACACAATTATTAACAATTCAATAGATTCAGTGTTTCTCTCTTCTTTTTTTTTTTTTTTTTTTTCTGGAAATGAAAAACTTAAAGTTGGTGGTATTGTATTATCACAAAAAAGAGAGGGCAAGAAAAGAAAAATGAAACAAGAATAAAATGAAAGAATTAAACAAGTTGGACACTAACTAGTAACTAACTAGCTAGCTTGAAGTCATTAAAACATTAATTTTTTTTAAAAAAATTACAAGAAAGATATCTAGAAGTGAGTAAAAAGAAAAGAAACAATTCCTAGATGCTTTGGCTAAAGTTACGAGCTTAAATAGAGCGACATAAACAGTGAAAATTTGTATAAGTTGATCCAAATTGGGATTGAGGCGTAGTAGTTTGCCTGTCTAAAATCTTAAGTTCATAAGATATATTTAAGCTTCTTATGAGAAAACAAAGAGGATAACACAACAAATTTTAAAGGAAAAAATATACCCAAAATAAAAGGAAATGAAAATAGTAGAGAAAAGGAAAGGTACCTGAGTTGAAGAATGGAAGTAGAAGAGAGAGGATAAGAATGGGATTAAGAACTCGAAATGAACGAGCCATATATGGATGTACTAAACTAAAGTTATGTGGTAAAATAGGAAAGATAATAAGAACTTACTAATGCTTTTATGGAGCCGAGTGAAGAATCTCCCTATATTTATAGAAGCCAACAACATTATATAAACATGAATTTAAGATTTAAATTTTATGGAGTCGATTTCGTAATTCTATAAAATCTTATTTGATTTACTATGTTTAAGACTAATTATTCATATTTATTTAATGAACTTTTAGTACATATACACAGCTCGAATAAAATCACTGTCACATGTTTACAAGCACCAAAATCACTTTTTAAAGGGACTTGTTTCTTTGATATCTCCTAAACAAGTTTATTAGTACAACAAATATTTTCAAGGAACTTGATTTATCAACCATTATTTGTTAATCATCAAAATCAATTTAAGCTCAACATAATACAATTAGAATTCACAATGACCCAAACATATTTTAGGTGTTACATACATAAAATATTTTTACAAACTTTTTTCGAACTCTTCTTCATTAATCGTGAAACAAATTGACTCGATGTAAATGCTAAACCTCATGACTCTTTCATCAAAAACTCCAAACGTCTTTTGGTGTGTT
Organism: Nicotiana tabacum; assembly: GCF_000715075.1. Classification (NCBI taxonomy): domain Eukaryota; kingdom Viridiplantae; phylum Streptophyta; class Magnoliopsida; order Solanales; family Solanaceae; genus Nicotiana; species Nicotiana tabacum. Next base: position 111,818,291 of record NC_134093.1, read on the forward strand.
ACGTTTTGTACGAATTTAGAAATGTTTTCTTACTTATTTTTTAATATTTGGTAAGAAAATATTATCCCAAGAACAATAATATATAATATATAGAACACCATAAGGGTTTGGTGTGGGTAATTGGGGGTGGGGGTCGGGTAGACCGAAGAAATTGGGGTTCGGAGTTGGGTGGGAGGGGTGGGTGTCATGGTGCAAGGTGAAGGGGGGTGTGCGTCTAGGGTTGGAGGTGAAGGGGTAGTGGGTGAGAGGGTGCGGGTTTGGGGGGTGGGGGTGGGAGGATTGGCACCATCAATTGAAGGGTTTCGAAAAATATTTTTTTCTCCTCTAAGTCATTTTCATGATATTGAAGGAATTTATTCATAAGAAAAATATTTTTTCAAACATTTAACTGACCCAAATATGAAACCAAACACACACTTCATCTTCCAAAATTTTAAAATCTTTTAATGTATTTTTCTATTCCCCCGTTCACATATACCTACAAATTTAACCAGTTGGGCGCGTGCATGCATGTGAAGGAATAACGACTTTATGTGCCAAAATCAGTTACTCTAATAACCGAATATAACTATATAATCTTTTCAGCTTCTGTATTTTTCAAATCAAATTTGTTTTAGCCGCCACAACCTTAGCTTCTATCAAGAAAACAGAATCTCTCTCTCAAGAAAACCGTAAGTTTCTCTCTTCATCTTCAGTTTATCAATGCATTTACATTTCTAAGCTCAAAGTATCATTCCTTTTTTGATATTATTTACAGATATGGATGATGATAAAAGTTTAATGGGAGATAGCAATGTTGAAACTTCTGAAATAGAAACCATTCAAGCCAAGACTTCAAAAGTCGAAGAAGAAATTTTAACATCAACTGATTTCCTGTTAACAACAGCTAAGAGGATCAAAGAAAACATGATCAAAGGCTTCTTGAAACAGATTCTGACGATGAATCACGTGGATAGAAAAAGTAAAGGTATTTAATATATTCTTTCTTAATTACTTGATGTAAACTAGGGATCCACCAAACTATATAGAAAACCTCCCACAGAACACATCAGTAAGTAAATTACACAACGATATTTACATGAAAAACTCCCAGCTCACGGGATAAAAAACCACGACCTACACTAGTAGGATTTTAACTTTACTAACTGAGCAAACTTTAGATTACAACGTATTGCAATCTAAGAATTACACTTTTAATTTGTTTAACCCAAAACGAGTTAGGAATCATTACCCCAAAGTTTCCTCTGAAAATCCCTCGAAATATCGCCAAATTCCGAGCTCTCAAGCCCAAAAACGAAGAATAAAACCAAACCCTCAGATTTCTCTTTTCTGCCCAAGCGTGACCGCACCTGCACATAATTAGCCGCATGTGTGCACGTCCAAACCGCACTTGCACTTCCTCTCGCTTATGCGCGCCAAAATCCGCTTCTGCGGAGCCGCTGATGCACACAAATTCTCCGCACCTGCGGAGACTGTCAAGTCTAGCTCTTCTCGCACCTGCGCCTCAACCTTCGCATCTGCGGGCATCGCAGATGCGGAATTTTCCTCGCACCTGCGACCCTTGGCACTCCTCCACCTTTTCGATTCTGCGCTTGCTTCTCCGCATGTGCGCTCTCGCACCTGCGGCCTCTTCACTGCAGGTCCGAAAATACCAGAAGCCTGAAGACTTAGCAGCAACACAAATCAAACTTTTAATCCGTTAAGCACCCGAAACTCACCCGAGGCCCCCGGGACCTCAACCAAACGTACCAACCAATCCTATAACACCATACGAACTTAGTCGAGCCCTCAAATCACATCAACTAACGATGAAACTACGCATCGCACCATGAATTAAACTTATAAATTTCAAATCTTTCAACTTCTAAAATCCATGCCGAAACCTATCAAATCAACCCGGAATGACGTCAAATTTTGCAGGCAAGTCCCAAATAACATAACGGAGCTGTTCCAACTCTTGGAATCGCATTACGACCCCGATATCGAAAATTCCACTTCCGGTCCAAATCTCCAAAAATTCGACTTTCACCATTTTAAGCCTAAATCAGCTACAAACCTCGGATTTACATTCCGGACACGCTCCTAAGTCCAAAATTACCCAACGAAGCTAATGGAACCGACAGAACTCCATTCCAAAGTCGTCTTCACATAACTCTGACTACGGTCAACATCCTAAGACTTAAGCTTTTGTTTTAGGGACTAAGTGTCCCAAATCACTCCGAATCACTCGGTAATTGAATTCAACCACGCACGCAAGTCAATACACATAATATGAAGCTGCTCAGGGCCTTATTCCGCCGAACGAGACTTAAATTCTCAAAACTACCGACCGGGTCGTTATATCTTTCCCCTCTCAAACAAACGTTTGTCCTCGAACATGCTAAGCATCGCCTTGAAGTCTTAAAATCACTGAAAGTACATATTCAACATACACCCGTGGGTGAACCCACGTCACCCCAAATCCGTATAAGCCTGACGACACCATCTCAACTGTAATTTATCCTTTCTGCCAACACCGATAAGCTTTAGAGTAACAAATTCTCACCTTTCATTTATCTTCAAAAGATCCGATTCTAAATCCATAACCGATATCAGTCTCATCCAGTGGTAACAACTCATGCCTACACCCACAAGGTACAACCACACAACAAGACACACCACCTATAGGCCCATAATAACATTTCTGATCACAATAGCTGCCCGAAATCAAAACCAGCACCGGCAATTAGACCCATATCCGTTAGCAAACCATTTCAAACCTTCACAACGCTGACAATGATGCAAGAAACACAAAGACCTCATAACTATACACCCGAATCAACAAGTCACAACTAACACCACCGGGCACATACCCCGCATGCCAAAACTTAAGAAGCACATAACGAAATTGACTAAATATGTAAAGAGAAACACATAAGATAAATGTCAAACAAGCCCGACAGACACAAATTTCTAACAATACCCTACTACAATCAATTCAAAAGGAAAAATCAAAGTACATGAACAAATCATAAGGATCTTATCCTGGTATCACCCTCCACCGCGGCACGCAGCCCGACTCAAACATATCAAATCACATGGAATCGCGATGGTCTCACCCTCAACTCTGAATCACAAGTCGAATACACATCATACCAATGGAAATCTTCCACTAACTCAATTCTGCCAATAAAATCTCAGCACTTGTTAAACTTTCACCCCGGTAGAGTGTCAAATCACAAATTATAACCAATTTACTCAGGAATCACATCAAGCCTGCCATAATGGACAACATTAATTCACTTCTAGTCTCGTAATAATGAATAGAAACAAACGATAGACACGGGATACCACTCATAGAGTCTCCCAACAGGGGTAAACACCTAAACATAATACTAAGTCATAAACTCACCCATAGGTGGGACAACAAGTAGGGGAACTTGCCCCGATAAGCAGGACCGAATCAAAATACGAATAGTGCCCCTCTGTAACAAATCAAAAGCATACATGTATGACATCATCTGGTGCAGTGGCCTCAAGCCTACTATATGAAACACATCAACGGGCCGGGCCTTCCCCTCTACTCGCCTGAATACTCCGCTATGACATGCCTATCTGGAGTCTAGGACAATCTCTCACCCTGTGGCTAGTATCGCCACACTCAAAGCAACCTCTCTGCTGATGTGGCTATGGGAGCTGTGCGGTACGGGTACTATGAGACCCATGAGCACCTGAAATACTGTGCGAAGCCTGAAGTTCAAATTGAACTGGTTGACCCACAGAACCTCTACCATGTCGTACCCTGCCTCCAAAATAAGGACCAATAGATCTCTCTAGTCTACGAGGCCTTCTCACCCCCCTGTCCTCTCTCTCCTGATCTTGCTTGTACTCTCTCTCGTGGCCTCGCCTATCTTCTCTCTCCTGGTCCCACATGCCCTCTACTCGGCGGGCGATCCCTACAACCTACTGAAATGAAACATCTAACTCTAACTCACGAGCCATGCTGAACCGAATATCATGTCTGAGTCCCTCAATAAATCTATGGACACGCTCTCTAACTGTGGCGACCAAAGCAGGTGCATGCCTGTCCAAATCACTGAATCTCACGGCATACTCTGACACCGACATAGTGCCCTAGCGCAGCTGCTTAAACCCCGCGCGCCATACATCCCGAAGGGACTGAGGTACAAACTCTCTCAGGAACATCTCTAAAACTGAACCCATGTAAGTGAAGCTAACTCGACTGGGCTACCCAACTCATATGCCCGCCACCACTGGTAAGCCGCTCCCCTGAGCTGGAACGTAGTAACAGCAACCCCGCTCATTTCCACATTACCCATAGTACGGAGAATGCGGTGACACTCCTCCAAAAAACCCTGTGCACTCTCTGAAGACAATCCACTAAATGTAGGAGGGTCGTATTCTTGAACCTTGCAAGTCTAAGCTGCTCTTCCTCAGATGTTGCTGCCCTGACCACGGGCTGAACTGGGACCATAGGCTGTGTCGCCATGACACATGGAGCCTGACCAACATGAACTCGCTGCTCTGGGGTATGGGCGGTGGGAGTCTGTGTTCCTCCTCCGGTCTGTGAAATAGCTGGTGCAACCGGAATCAACCCCGCCTGAGCCAATGTACCAAACATGCTCAGGAACTGTATTAAGATCTCCTAAAGTCCGGGGGTAATAACAAGGGCCTACGGTTCCTGCTCCCTAACTAGAACTAATGGCGGCTCCTCAACTGCTGTCCTGGTAGATGCTCTGACGGTGGCACTTACTCCTCATTGGCCTCTGCCTCTAGCGATACCTGCTCTGGGAGTAGCGTCGTCGATAACTGCAGGTCGTGTCCTCACCATCTGTGAGAGAATGGAATGATAAAAGTTCAAACTCCGAGATCAATAAGCTTGCACGATAGGAATGAAAGAAGTGAAATTGTCCTAAAATTTCGTAGCCTCTCGAAGATAAAGTATAGACGTCTCCGTACCGATCCGCAAGACTCTACTAAACTCGCTTATGACTCGTAGCACCTAGGAACCTAGAGCTCTGATACCAACTTGTGATGACCAAATTTTCCCTCCGTAGGGTATCGTGATGGCACCTAGTCTTAGGAACTAGGTAAGCCTAACAATAATTAAAATAACATTATTTAAATAAAATCTCTTAAAATTTCCAAAACCGGTAGTACAAGTCATAAGCTCTACAGAGTGTTTGCTAGAAAACTTCTAAATATAACTGTCCAGAAATAAGAATATACAGTGCAAAATGAAAACTGGAAGGTGACTCTGAAGCCTGCGAACGCAGCAGCAGGTTTACCTTGAGTCTCCACAGCAACAGTCCACACATGTAGCTAATGAAAAAGTACCTGGATCTGCATAAAAAATGTGCAAAAGAGTAGCATGAGCACACCACAGTGGTGCCCAGTAAGTATCAAGACTAATCTCGGTGGAGTAGTGACGAGGAACAGTCAAGACACCCACTGGTCTAATAAACCGAACAGATATAAGTACATGAATAACAAAAGTATGATTTCTACATAAACACTATGCAATATGGCTCACAATACAGTAATGGCATTAAATCAAGAAACAATAAGTATCAACGGAATATCATGAAAATGATGCAGACAAAGTGAATGGAACACAACCTAAATCCGAAATCATGAATACAACAAGGACACGTAATAATTCAGTAATTACAACCGCTTTTACATAAGGTTTTAGTCAACAACTCCACGAGGTACCGAACCTCGGCCAAATTCACAACTTACGGGTCTCAATACCTGAATCCTAACACTTGGCATCCTGTGCCCTCATAACACCTCATAACCACACTGACGACTCACGTGCCAATAGAGCCATTCTCATATAGAAGAAAAGTAAACAAGTGTGAGCATCTATGCTCAACAATATCAAGAACACCTCTTATCCGATAAGAGTGCTTAACTATGTGTATGCTTGTGCAAGTGTCCTAACATAGTCCATACCATCAAATAAGTATAAGGAAGAAGAAGAACAAACAACACGTAGAATATTTTGTCACAGCTTTCACAAGATAAAGCTCACACAGGTATGTATACCACTACACAAATATCAACAACAAGAATGCCACTCAGAAAAACTATTCTACTGTTAAGAAAGAAGACTTGAAATTTAGTAATACATAGTACTATAGACAAGACTTCTTTCTTAACAGTAGAATAGTTTTTCTGAGCGGAATTCCAGATTCCTGAAGTGAAACGAACCAGTTGTTCAGAGGACTCAGTGGAAATTTGTTGTTTAAGAATACCTCCATAACCTATGTCTGAAGCGTCTGTTTCAACAATCATAAAGGCTTCTGGGTTAGAGATTCCTAAGCAGGGAAGGTTTTGTACTAAACCTTTGACTCGGATGACAGACTGCGTTTGATCTGAGCTCCAAGGGACTATATTCTTCCTAAGTCATTTGTAAAGAGGTTCACAGACCTGTCTAATGTTTGGGATAAAATCAGCAACGTAGTTAAGACTTCCTAAGAATCTCTGGAGCTGAGTTTTATCAGTAATCTCATTAGGGAACTTGGATGAGAACTCAATGGCTCTACAAATGGGTTTGTAAGATCCTTGGTATAGGTCATGACCTAAGAATCTAACGGATGTTTGGAAGAGTTTAATCTTCTGGGCACTAACTACCAATCCATTTCTCTTAACAACTTTGAGAAAAGTGTTGAGATGCTTAAAATGAGAATCTATGTTTTCAGAGAAGATAAGAACATCATCTATTAAACAATAGACATATAACTGTAATCGTTAAAGATGGAGTTCATGATGTTCTGGAACTCAGATGGGGCATTGTTGAGCCCAAATGGCATTACATTCCATTCGTATTGACCGAAAGGAACATTAAAAGCTGTTTTGTATCTGTCTTTCTCGGCTACTTGAATTTGCCAGAAACTAGATTTCATATCGAACTTACTATATACATTGGCTTTGTAAGTTCTTTTCAATAGATCCCTTTTGTTAGGAATGAGATATCTAATCCATTTAAGGACAATATTCAGGGGTTTATAGTTTATAACTAATCTTGGAGCACCTCTTTCCTTTTCTGCACTTTTGTTAACATAAAACGCAGAACAACTCCAAAGAGATTTAGAGGGGCGGATAATATTATTTTTAAGAAGATTTGAAATCTCAGTTTTGCAAGTTTTCATCATTTCATGATTCATTTGAATAGGTCTCGCTTTGGTAGATATGACCTGTTCATTGAATCCTTCAATGTAAGGAAGTTCGACTAAATGCTTTTTTCTTTCCCAAAAAGCGTTAGGAAAATCAGAGCATATTTCTTGTTCAAAATTGTTTTGAAGATTGGCTATTTTAGTAACCATCTTCGGGGTTTTTAAAATCTGCTCGATTTTCTTAACTTTTATTTCATTCTTTAAAAAGGTTACATGCTGAGACAGTTTGTTTATACGAAAAATAGTATTTTTTCTAATAAAATTACTTTCATCTTGTGAAAGAGTTTTAACAAAAGGAAAATGTAATTCTTTTCCTAATATGTGTGTAGAAATACCGTCTAAGCCAGTAATTAAAGGTTTTATCTGAGTGATAAAAGGAATTCCTAAGATGATATCTTCATTAATATCCTCAGTAATAATAAAATCATTTGTTAAACAAATACTATTGTTATAGATATAAGCTTTGGAAAGCTTGTAGTTAATACGAAGCTGTTCTCCTGTTGCGGAGTATAGTTTAGAAATACTTTTTTCTAAATATTTGGTAGGAACAATACCTTTCATGATACAGTTACGATCTGCACCACTGTCAAGTAAAGCAATTTTGTTAATAACAAAGTTTTTGCTAATAACTATTTTAATGGAAATATGATAACTTTGAGGTTTAACACTTGTAATAACCGTAAGACCGGGAGTTTGGGAAGATGAAGTCTTATATTGAGTAAGACGAAGATTGGTGGAGTTATCATTTTCTGAATGATACTCACTTTCATGAAGTTCAGGTTCTTCTTCGTTTTCGGACTTATGTTCATAAGTCCTAGCTTGTTTAAGAACCTGTTCTGTAAAGACATCGAGTTCGACTTTTACAAGTCTAGATTTAATATTTTTAATCTCTTTTTTGAGTTCTAAGACTTCATGTCTTAAGTCAGAGATTGAGGGTTCAGCAGGTTTATCGAAGCGAGACATGACTTGCTTCATGCTGAATGGTTCAACATCTGACCTTGGTTTTGGTCCGTCATCTTGATGAGCCAGGATGAGATTTTTGAGTTCTATCAAATATCGTTTCCTAGTTTCATCATCGTTGATGTGTTGTATTACATTATAAAGAGCTTCTTTGGAGCTATCAGAGAGAACCTTAATGGAGACTGGAGTAGTGTCACATCTACAGAAGGCTCCATAACAGTGGCATTCGGTGCCAGATTGGCTTGAATCAGAATTATAAGCGACGTTGATATTCTCTTCGTCACTATATTTATCTGATGAGTAATAAGGAGAAGAACCAGTATTATCTTCTTCTAAGATGGAGAAGAGTTCCTTTTTTGTATCTTCATTAATCTCTAGAAGATTGATTTTCTTCTTTTTCTTGTCAGATTTGCATTCATTGGCTCTATGACCTGTTTTGCCACAGTTCCAACATACATCTTTATTTTTGGAAGATTTTGAAGGTCTTCTAAATTTAGATTTCTTCCTAGGATGACCTTAAGAATTTCTACGAGATTTGCTGCGATGAATCTTTCTGGAAGATTTATAAGGTTTGTTCTTTCTAGAAGAGTGAGTGGAGGGGGCAACAATGTTGGTGTAACCGAAGTCTTGACAGAAACTTCCTAATTCTTTTCTAGAGGAGTGTCGCTCTTTTTTGAGCTGATTTTTTAGTTTGATGTCTGTGCAGAGTTCAATACCTACAACGTTGATGGTACTGACAAGGTCTCCATAGGTCTTTTGATGGTAAGGGATTTTACCATCACAACGATCTTGGATCTTCGTTCGGACCTTGCTTGCAAACAGTGGGGGAAGACCGCTAATGAAACGTTCTTTCCAGAAGTCTAGATGACAGTCAGGTCTAATCATGACCTTGCTAATGAATTGGTTTTTATACCAGATAAAATCATCTAAAGATGGGCAAGATAGATTGTTTAGGATTTGTAAACTTCTATCTTGGAAGAGTTTAGGTTCTCCAATGAAGTGTTTTGCAATTTGGTAGAGAAGTGTAGCGCAAGCATCTTCTCTAGTTATTTGAGAAGTAGTTTCCATACCACCCTCAGTTTTGACTACAGTTTCAATGGCTGTAGCAGAGTAAATGGCTTGTCTAACATCTTCGGTGAAATAATTATCCCACCAATGTTTTAACATGCCAGTGAATCCAGCTACAATCATAGAGGCTGCCTTTTTATCAAAGGAACCTCTTATCTTGTAAGCCGTGATGCAAACACCCATTTCATGGAGTTTATGGTATATTTGATGCTCTGCTAAAGCATCTATATTCCATTCGATTATGCTTCTTCCTTTCTGAGATGTAGAGGCAAGAAAATGATTTTCCTCGTACTGAATGTCAGGAAATGAAGTACACTTGTGATAATTTTTGAAGTTATGATGGCGTTCTTCTGAGAGTTTTTGAAGAAGAGCTTTCTTTTCTTGGATAGTGAGAATGTTCCCTTCTTTAGGAACTTCTTTGTAAATACTAAAACTAGCCAGTTGATTGTTGATTTTCTCAAGAATGTCTCCTGAAACATCAAAAGTATCATTGAGTTTTGGGTACCTGTCTTTGGAGAACTCAGTGATTTTGAAACCTGGGTTAGGTTCAATACTCCGACTAGTGCTGGGCTGTGAAAGGGTAGGCTTTCCATTGAATAGCGATTTTTCTTTGGAGTCTTCTATTTGTTTAGAGACAACATGAAAGAGTTGATTGGTATAATTGTTTTGTTCAATGACTCGATCGATATCTGAACAAACAGCCATACTATTAGGTTTCTCGCTTTTGGTTTTGAAAGGAGAGGCAGAGACTATAGTATTGGATATTGGGATTTTTATTCCTTCTAGAGAAGGAGTAACAGACTCAACAACTTTATTGTTAGCAGTGTACCATTTATTGATAAGGACCTGTAAACAATCCTTTTGGCTTTCAAATTTGCCGGATATTTCGAACCATCTGAAGAAATCGATTTCACATCTCATTCTTTTCATGTCCGACATCCAACAATCTCTAAGTTTTCTCTTTGCTTAAGAGAATAAGTGGCAACATACCATTTTCTCTTTGGTAGATTATCAGGATGGGTCCAGAGACGATTGATGATTTCTGGATCTGGAGTGTAAGGGTCACCCGACTTAATCGTCTTAAGGAATTCAGGAACATCTTCCTGAGGAGGATACATATCGCTAGGGGTTGGACTAGCGGGATGATTTTGGTAATAAACTTTCGGGACTATATGGGAGAAATCTACTCCGTAACTTTCCCTTTGTCGTTACCAGTAATTGGAACGGAAGTTGCATTTTCAGTTACGCTTTTCTCCGGGGGTTTAGAAGAAGAAGGTACGGAAGGAACAGTAGACCTTCTTCTAAAGGAACTAGTTCTGCTTGAAAGATTAGAACTTGAACCTAAGAATTTTAGATATATAGATCCATCAGGAAATTGAATCACTTGTTCAATTTGAGATCTTTCAAGATTCGAAGTAGAAGGCTGAGTTATGGCCTCGAAGTGCCATTCATCACTTGTGAGTATATCATTCCAGTTAAGGAGTCTAGGTACAAATACTGTACTATGATCAGTATTTGCTTCCATAAGCATAGTGGCTCCTTTGACACTTTCAACTCAAGCTCTAGGTGTAAGAGTAGTGTCCATTAGTCTGTAATAGACTCTATGAATGATAGCTACTTCACGAGTATTAGCTTTGCTATTCATGTTCTTGGTTTTGACGTTTAGGGTCAAAGTATCCATGACATTAGGGTCATTGATATCTACCGAGAAGTTGGAATAGAAATTAAAGTATACCGGGCCATTGGCTAGGTTACTTTGAAGGACTCCTAAGAGAGAGTCATCGAAGTTCAAGAGACGAGCATCTCTTAGAAGGACGCAGATGGGTACGTCTAAACCTTTTCTAAAGAGAGGTTTGACAGCAATCTGGACAAGACCAATATGCAAGTAATTGAATTGACGTCTATATCTATTCAAATCTTGTTCAGAAAGAAATTTAATAATTTCTAATAAATTATTAATAGCAATAGTGGACTCACAGGTCTTAATGTTATGCTTCTTAATGAAACTGAAATTTCCTAATTCATAAATCTTTTTAAAAAGTTCATTGGGGATGTTCCAATTTTGCAAATCAGTTTCTAGTTTAGCAATCTTAGTTGCTGTAGAAGATAAATTAACACTATTCAAAATAAGCTGGTTTGAATTCATGATATGAAAATACGGTCTAGGGGCTTATAGGGCTAAAATAACTATTCAATAGTATAAGTAAACAGTAAGTATGCAAATATCTAACAGATACTGTACCTTAACATCTTAGATCTAGTAGCTTCTTAGAAGAGTCTTCTTGGGTTTACATCTGTTTTCTCTAAAGTCATCTTAGCGACGGGATCATCCAGCAAGGTCTAAACGCCTACCTCGGCAACAACGACCTATTTCTTTCAGGCTAGCCAACGTCTGAACCGGATATTAATCGGTTACCTCATTCTTATAGAGAAATTAAATACCTCAGACATATTTAAGAAGCGTTGTAAGAACAAGACCTTAAAGAACAGTATGGAAGATAGATATAAGCATAAGTAAAGTTTAAAATATCATAATTGAAAGTAATTTTGCCATGCCCTAGACAGTATATGTACTTAGCTGCTCATACTATGTACGCATACTGCCAACATGGCTCTGATACCAAGTAGAGACGGAACGAAGTGCAGTATTAAAATAATTTAAAGACAGTAATAAAAGCCCTTAAAAAACTTACAAGAGTTTTTATTTCATCAATATTAAAACATAGCAGCGGAATTTAAGAGAATACAGAGGGTAGAGGTTTTCGAAAATTGGTAAATTTTTCGATGCCTCTTACAATGGGAATGGGGGGTCTTATATAGACTGAATGAAAGATACCTTTAATCTTAGGCGTACAAATGTGTGGCTTGATTTGTTCGACAAGCAAAGGTGGTCGACAATCAATAATGCGTGGTCCGACTTTTCAAAAAATAAACAGTAAAAGTTGTTTTTCTTTTTAAAAGTGAACAGTAAAAAGGATAAGATTCCTTTCTTGATGCAGACTTCTCGGTCGTGGTTGATGCAGACTTCTTAGTCGTAATTGGGGTCCATGTACGCCAAAGCTATTCCCTTTGGGTCGCACATGTCTCCGTTACTGCTTTCTCCTGTAGAAGCAGCATCTTCAATCAATTGCATGATTTGGCTTTCTTCATAGTTATCTATGTTTTGTAAAGCTTGTTTTAGCTTTTCTTTGAGGGCCGCCTTGGAAGGTGAAGCTTTGGTTGAGCTTTGCTGGATGTTCTTCGAAATTTTGAGGACTTGTTGTTTAGGAGTCCACCCTTTGATCTTACTTCTTTGGACAAATATTTGATTCTATCAAATTCTGCCTTAGTAAAGTTCCAACTGATAATGAAGAAAATTCGTTTTTGGATAAAATATTTACATATTTTAATGTGCTCAGGTAAAGTAGAGATGACTTCTTTGGTCTGAAAATCATCAAACCTATTGAGGAATTGTTGTGGGAGGATTTCTTTATTTCCTCCAAATAGGTTCCACCACTCGTAGAACCACTTGGGAATTGTAGCCTTAGTGACTTCTAGGCTATATTTGACAAACCAAGTATGTCGTGGTCTATGATATATAAAATTGAACCAAGCAGCTTTGTAGTCATGCCAGTTGTAAGTTTGGGAATGATGCGTCATGGTTAGTGCTACTGGTGTGTGAAAATGATCTACAAACCACTCAAAAGGTGATAAAATTTTCTTTATAGTAATCCTAGAGTAATTAATAAACCCTGGTCTATTATCGCACAAAGTATGTTCTACTTCAATGGAGTCTGTGTCGATGAGAATAGCTTCATAGAACCTTCTTGTCTTGTATGGACTATCAGTATCCACATAATTAAAATCTGTAAAGCATGGTTTGATAAGGTCTTCTAGTCTGAGACCTTCATATTCCTTGTCTAGAGCTAATATGGGTAATACCTCTATGGTTATATAATCATATTTCTCTTCTTTGTGAAGATCTTCTGATGCCTTCTTTGCTGAAGGGTTGACTGCTTTTGCGAAAGTTTCTGGAACTTTCATGGCGTAGCTTTCCTTGGTCTGAACTGAGGAGCTAGAGGCTGATCCTTTTTCAAAAGGTTTATTAGGTTGGGGGTTGGTAAGTTTCTTTGAGGGAACTGGAAGGGGTGCTGGTAATTTTGGATATTCAGCTAGAGCTGTATATCGGTTCTGAAAAGAAAGTTGTGGCCTTTGAGGGGCTGTTGTTTTACTGGGAGTAATTGGAGGTTTAGTGATTTCCTTTCCTCTGGAAGGGGTGTTAGGCTTGAAGGGCCTCATTTTTTCCCTGTAAAAATTCTCTTGTTAGAAAATCAGGTAAAGAATTATTTTCTCCTTTAATGAAATCAATTTTAAAATCAAAGCTAGATAGTAGAGCTTGCCATCTAGAAAATATTTATTTTGAAATAAGATTTTTGACATCCTTTTGAAGAATTTCTTTAGCAGACTTACAATCTACTCTTACTAAAAATTCTTTGTTAATAAGATCATTAGAGAATGATTGCGAGCTTAGCAGATGATTTGGGGTATTTTTATGGTTGACGTTGTATGAGCTTAAGAAATTTTTTTCGTTGAACTGACGGAAGTATAGGGCAGTAGTAGAGTATGGATATTATGAGTTATGGAGTGTTTAAATTTATGGCTTTGAGCCAAGTGGGGGAGCCTGCTGCAGACGGCTTAATTTCATGGTTATATATTAAATTTTACTTTTGGTCTTGTGGATTAGTTATGACTTGCAGAGGCGGAGTTCGAGAATGACTTGAGTAAACGAATTCTTGGATACGAGTTATATTGTAATTTCTGAGTATGTGAAAATCATAGGCTGAGTGAGTTGTTATTTTCAAAATGTGTAGTACACACGGAGTATGAATTTGATTGGGGGTATTAAAGTAGAGTTACTTCTTTGAGTGTTGTTGTTCTAATGGGGCACATGTCTTTTGGCCCAGTTGGGCAGTGCAATTTAGATTTGAGCAAAGTGGGTGACTCTCGAGAAAATTCTAGTGGGTTTGAGAATTTTATATAGCAATTGAGAATTTTTCTGGACTTGTGTATGGATAAAACTTGAGATTTACACTGGATGGTGCCTGGACTTGCGAAAATTCTATATGACTATGGATTCTATGTTTTAGTATAAGGAGGGTGAGAAGAACAATTTCAAATTCACATAAGGTATTTTCGGAGTGAGTGTTACAATTGTGGTATTTTTGAAGGTGCTTAAGAAGAATACAGTTGCTTATGGGCCGTAGGGCGTTGTGGTTCTATGCTAAGGTTTGTGAGGTGAGTTATGGTTAAAGATCGTGGTGTTTTAGCAAGGAGAAGTATCAATTTCAAGACAAATTCAGAAGGGACTTAGAGAAATAGGACAGCTTGGTAGTAGGTTGGATCAGTATGGTAATGGATATGATCGGTTCTTTGGGTGTTTATGATGTGGGGATTTTCTAAAAGTGCTGTCATGACCCAAATTTTCCCTCCGTAGGGTATCGTGATGGCACCTAGTCTTAGAAACTAGGTAAGCCTAACAATAATTAAAACAACATTATTTAAATAAAATCTCTTAAAATTTTCAAAACCGGTAGTACAAGTCATAAGCTCTACAGAGTGTTTGCTAGAAAACTTCTAAATACAACTGTCCAGAAATAAGAATATACAGTGCAAAATGAAAACTGGAAGGTAACTCTGAAGCCTGTGAACGCAGCAGCAGGTTTACCTTGAGTCTCCACAGCAACGGTCCACACATGTAGCTAATGAACAAGTACCTGGATCTGCATAAAAAATGTGCAAAAGAGTAGTATGAGCACACCATAGTGGTGCCCAGTAAGTATCAAGACTAATCTCGGTGGAGTAGTGATGAGGAACAGTCAAGACACCCACTGGTCTAATAAACTGAACAGATATAAGTACATGAATAACAAAAGTATGATTTCTTCATAAAAACTATGCAATATGGCTCACAATACAGTAATGGCATTAAAGCAAGAAACAACAAGTATCAACGGAATATCATGAAAACGACGCAGACAAAGTGAATGGAACACAACCTAAATCCGGAATCACGAATACATCAAGGACAAGTAATAATTCAGTAATTACAACCGCGTTTACATCAGGGTTTAGTCAACAACTCCACAAGGTACCGAACCTCGGCCAAATTCACAACTTACGGGTCTCAATACGTGAACCCTAACACTTGTTATCCTGTGCCCTCATAACACCTCATAACCACACTGACGACTCACATGCCAATAGAGCCATTTTCACATAGAAGCCAAGTAAACAAGGGTGAGCATCTATGCTCAACAATATCAAGAACACCTCTTATCCGATAAGAGTGCTTGACTACGTGTATGCTTGTGCAAGTATCCTTACATTGTCCATACCAGCAAATAAGCATAAGGAAGAAGAAGAATAGACAACACGTAGAATATTTTCTCACAGCTTTCACAAGATAAAGCTCACACAGGTACGTATACCACTACACAAATATCAACAACAAGTATGCCCCCAGACCATAAATCATCACAAATCAATCCCTGAATATAAGGACCTAAGAATCCTAAAAGGCCAACTTTCCACAAATAAGTTCGAGCATGCACTCGTCACGTCGTGCACACGGGCTACAATCAACATAGAAGACTCAAATCCTAAGGGAAAAATTCCCCACACATGGTTGGGCCAGATACTTACCTCAATCCAAGCTCAAACAGTCCATAAGAATGTCCTTTCCTCAATTATCCAACTCCGAATGGTCCAAATCTAACCAAACACAATTGCATATCATGAATACAACGATAATAGACTCATCTAATTAATGAAATCAATATTTTAACAAAAATTCCAAAATTTTCCCTAAAAGGTCGACTCGGGCCCACGTCTCGGAATCAGGTAAAAATCACAAAATATGAACACCCATTCACTCACGAGTCCAACCATATAAGAATTACTCAAATCCGACCATAAATCCCCTTTCAAAACTCGAAATCTTTATTGAAGAAGTTCTTCCAAATTTTCACAATTTCAACCCAAAAAATCCGAAACTAAATGGAGAAAACAATTATAGATTAATGGAATACAACCAAAAACGAGTTAGGAATCATTAACCCAAAGTTTCCTCTGAAAAGCCCTCGAAATATCGCCAAATTCCGAGCTCTCAAGTCCAAAAACGAAGAATAAAACCAAACCCTCAGATTTCTCTTTTCTGCCCAAGCGTGACCGCACCTGCGCATAATTAGCCGCAGGTGCGCACGTCTAAACCGCACTTGCGCTTCCTCTCGCTTATGCGCGCCAAAATCCGCTTCTGCGGAGCCGCTGATTCGCACAAATTCTCCGCACCTGCGGAGACTGTCAAGTCTAGCGCTTTTCGCACCTACGCCTCAACCTTCGCATCTGCGGGCATCGCAGATGCGGAATTTTCCTCGCACCTGCGACCCCTGGCACTCCTCCACCTTTCCGATTCTGCGCTTGCTTCTCCGCATGTGCGCTCTCGCACCTGCGGCCTCTTCACTGCAGGTGCGAAAATACCAGAAGCCTGAAGAATTAGCAGCAACACAAATCAAACTTTTAATCTGTTAAGCACCCGAAACTCTCCCGAGGCCCCCGGGACCTCAACCAAACAATCCTAAAACACCATATGAACTTAGTCGAGCCCTCAAATTACATCAACTAACGATGAAACTACGCATCGCACCATGAATCGAACTTATAAATTTCAAATCTTTCAACTTCTAAAACCCATGCCAAAACCTATCAAATCAACCCGGAATGATGTCAAATTTTGCAGGCAAGTCCCAAATAACATAATGGAGTTGTTCCAACTCTTGGAATCGCATTCCGACCCCGATATCGAAAAGTCCACTTTCGGTCCAAATCTCCAAAAATTCGACTTTTGCCATTTCAAGCCTAAATAAGCAACAGACCTCAGATTTACATTCCGGACACGCTCCTAAGTCCAAAATTACCCAACGAAGCTAATGGAACCGGCGGAACTCCATTCCAAGGTCGTCTTCACATAACTCTGACTACGGTCAAAATCCTAAGACTTAAGCTTCCGTTTTAGGAAATAAGTGTCCCAAATCACTCCGAATCACTCGGTAATTTAATTCAACCACGCACGCAAGTAAATACACATAATATGAAGCTGCTCAAGCCTTATTCCACCGAACGAGACTTAAATTCTCAAAACTACCGACCGGGTCGTTACATCTTTTCCCTATCAAACAAACGTTCGTCCTCGTACATGCTAAGCATCGCCTCGAAGTCTTGAAATCACTGAAAGTACATATTCAACATACACCCGTGGGTGAACCCACGTCACTCCAAATCCGTATAAGCCTGACAACATCATCTCAACTGTAATTTATCCTTTCTGCCAACACCGATAAGCTTTAGAGTAAAAAATTCTCACCTTTCATTTATCTTTAAAAGATACGATTCTAAATCCATAACTGATATCAGTCTCATCCAGCGGTAACAAATCATGCCTACACCTACAAGGTACAACCACACAACAAGACACACCACCTATAGGCCCATAACAACATTTCTGATCACAATAGATGCCCGAAATCAAAACCAGCACCGGTAATTAGACCCATATCCGTTAGCAACCCATTTCAAACCTTCACAATGCTGACAATGATGCAAGAAACACGAAGACCTCATAACTATACACCAGAATCAACAAGTCACAACTAACACCACCGGGCACACACCCCGCAGGCCAAAACTCAAGAAACACATAATGAAATTAACTAAATATGTAAAGATAAACACATAAGATAAATGCCAAACAATCCCGACAGACACAACTTTCTAAAAATACCCTACTACAATCAATTCAAAAGGAAAAATCAAAGTACATGAACAAATCATAAGGATCTTATCCTGGTATTACCCTCCACCGCGGCATGCAGCCCGACTCAAACATATCAAATCATATGGAATCGCGATGGTCTCACCTTCAACTCTGAATCACAAGTCAAATACACATCATACCAATGGAAATCTTCCACTAACTCAATTCTGCCAATAAAATCTCAGCACTTGTTAAACTTTCACCCCGGTAGAGTATCAAATCACAAATTATAACCAATTTACTCAGCAATCACATCAAGCCTGCCATAATGGACAACATTAATTCACTTCTAGTCTCGTAATAATGAATAGAAACAAACGATAGACACGGGATACCACTCATAGAGTCTCCCAACAGGGGTAAACACCTAAACATAATACTAAGTCATAAACTCACCCATAGGTGGGACAACAAGTAGGGGAACTCGCCCCGATAAGCAGGACCGAATCAAAATACGAATAGTGCCCCTCTGTAACAAATCAAAAGCATACATGTATGACATCATCTGGTGCAGTGGCCTCAAGCCTACTATACGAAACACATCAA
The DNA here is from genome assembly GCF_000715075.1 of Nicotiana tabacum. Classification (NCBI taxonomy): domain Eukaryota; kingdom Viridiplantae; phylum Streptophyta; class Magnoliopsida; order Solanales; family Solanaceae; genus Nicotiana; species Nicotiana tabacum. The sequence continues at coordinate 111,836,894 of NC_134093.1, forward strand.
CGGGTCGGGCCTTCCCTTCTACTCGCCTGAATACTCCGCTGTGACACGCCTGTCCGGAGTCTAAGACAGTCTCTCACCCTATGGCTGGTATCTCTACACTCGAAGCAACCTCTCTATTGACGTGGCTGTGGGAACTGTGCGGTACGGGTACTCCAAGACCCATGAGCACCTGAAATACTATGCGAAGCCTGAAGTGCAAATTGAACTGATTGACCCACAGAACCTCTACCATGTCGTACCCTGCCTCCAAAATAAGGACCAATAGATCTCTCTGGTCTACGAGGCCTTCTCACCTCCCTGTCCTCTCTCTCCTGATCTTGCTTGTACTCTCTCTCGTGGCCTCGCCTATCTTCTCTCTCCTGGTCCCACATGCCCTCTACTCGGCGGGCGATCCCTACAACCTACTGAAATGAAACATCTGACTCTAACTCACGAGCCATGCTGAACCGAATATCATGTCTGAGTCCCTCAATAAATCTATGGACACCCTCTCTAACTGTGGCGACCAAAGCAGGTGCATGCCTGTCCAAATCACTGAATCTCACGGCATACTCTGACACTGACATAGTGCCCTAGCGCAGCTGCTCAAACACCGCTCGCCATGCATCCCGAAGGGACTGAGGTACAAACTCTCTTAGGAATATCTCTAAAACTGAACCCATGTAAGTGAAGCTAACTCGGCTGGGCTACCCAACTCATATGCCCGCCACCACTAGTAAGCCGCTCCCCTGAGCTGGAACGTAGTAAATGCAACCCCGCTCGTCTCCACAATACCCATAGTACGGAGAATGCGGTGACACTCCTCCAGAAAATCCTGTGCACTCTCTGAAGCCAATCCACTAAATGTAGTAGGGTCGTATTCTTGAACCTTGCAAGTCTAAGCTGCTCTTCCTCAGATATTGCTGCCCTGACCACGGGCTGAACTGGGACCATAGGCTGTGTCGCCATGACACCTGGAGCCTGACCAACATGAACTCGCTGGTCTGGGGTATGGGCGGCGGGAGTCTGTGTTCCTCCTCCGGTCTGTGAAATAGCTTGTGCAACCGGAATCAACCCCGCCTGAGCCAATGTACCAAACATGCTCAGGAACTGTATTAAGATCTCCTGAAGTCCGGGGGTAATAACAAGCGCCTACGGTACCTGCTCCCTAACTAGAACTAATGGCGGCTCCTCAACTGCTGTCCTGGTAGATGCTCTGATGGTGGCACTTACTCCTCATTGGCCTCTGCCTCTGCCTCTAGCGATACTTGCTCCGGGAGTAGCGCCGTCGATAACTCCGAGATCAATAAGCTCGCACGATAGGAATGAAAGAAGTGAAATTGTCCTAATAGTTTCGTAGCCTCTCGAAGATAAAGTATAGACGTCTCCGTACCGATCCGCAAGACTCTACTAAACTCGCTTATGACTCGTAGCACCTAGGAACCTAGAGCTCTGATACCAACTTGTGACGACCAAATTTTCCCTCCGTAGGGTATCGTGATGGCACCTAGTCTTAGGAACTCGGTAAGCCTAACAATAATTAAAACAACATTATTTAACTAAAATCTCTTAAAATTCCCAAAACCGGTAGTACAAGTCATAAGCTCTACAGAGTGTTTGCTAGAAAACTTCTAAATACAACTGTCCAGAAATAAGAATATACAATGCAAAATGAAAATTGGAAGGTGACTCCGAAGCCTGCGAACGCAGCAGCAGGTTTACCTTGAGTCTCCACAGCAATAGTCCACACAGCTAGCTAACGAACAAGTACCTGGATCTGCATAAAAAAATGTGCAGAAGAGTAGCATGAGCACACCACAGCGGTGCCCAGTAAGTATCAAGACTAATCTCGGTGGAGTAGTGACGAGGAACAGTCAAGACACCCACTGGTCTAATAAACCGAACAGATATAAGTACATGAATAACAAAAGTATGATGTCTACATAAAAACTATGCAATGTGGCTCACAATACAGTAATGGCATTAAAGCAAGAAACAACAAGTATTAGCGGAATATCATGAAAACGACGCAGACAAAGTGAATGGAACACAACCTAAATCCGAAATCATGTATACAACAAGGACAAGTAATAATTCAGTAATTACAACCGCTTTTACATAAGGTTTTAGTCAACAACTCCACGAGGCACCGAACCTAACTAATCTTGGAGCACCTCTTTCCTTTTCTGCACTTTTGTTAACATGAAACGCATAACAACTCCAAGGAGATTTAGAGCGATGGATAATATTATTTATAAGAAGATTTGAAATCTCAGTTTTACAAGTTTCCATCATTTCATGATTCATTTGAATAGGTCTTGCTTTGGTGGAGATGAGCTGTTCATTGAATCCTTCAATGTAAGGAAGTTCGACTAAATGCTTTTTTCTTTCCCAAAAAGCGTTAGGAAAATCAGAGCATATTTCTTGTTCAAAATTGTTTTGAAGATTGGTTATTTTAGTAACTATCTCCGTGGTTTTTAAAATCTGCTCGATTTTCTTAACTTTTATTTCATCCTTTAAAAAGGTTACATGCTGAGGCAGTTTGTTTACACGAAAAACAGTGTTTTTTTGAATAAAATTACTTTCATCTTGTGAAAGAGTTTTATCAAAAAGAAAATGTAATTCTTTTCCTAATATGTGTGTAGAAATACTGTCTAAGCCAGTAATGAAAGGTTTTATCTGAGTGATAAAAGGAATTCCTAAGATGATATCTTCATTAATATCCTCAGTAATAATAAAATCATTTGTTAAACAAATACTATTGTTACAGATATGAGCTTTGGAAAGCTTTAAGTTAATACGAAGTTGTTCTCCTGTTGCGGAATATAGTTTAGAAGTACTTTTTTCTAAATATTTGGTAGGAACAATACCTTTCATGATATAGTTACGATCTGCACCACTGTCAAGTAAAGCAATTTTGTTAATAACAAAGTTTTTGCTAATAACTATTTTAATGGGAATATGATAACTCTGAGGTTTAATACTAGTAATAACCGTAAGACCGGGAGTTTGGGAAGATGAAGTCTTATCTTGAGTAAGACGAAGATTTGTGGAGTTATCATTTTCTGAATGATACTCACTTTCATGAAGTTCAGGTTCTTCTTCGTTTTCGGACTTATGTTCATAAGTCCTAGCTTGTTTAAGAACCTGTTCTGTAAGGACATGGAGTTCAACTTTTCCAAGTCTAGATTTAATATTTTTAATCTCTTCTTTGAGTTCTAAGACTTCATGTCTTAAGTCAAAGATTGAGGGTTCAGCAGGTTTATCGAAGCGAGACATGACTTGCTTCATGCTGAATGGTTCAACAATTAACCTTGGTTTTGGTTCGTCATCTTGATGAGTCAGGATTAGATTTTTGAGTTCTATCAAATATCGTTTCCTAGTTTCATCATCGTTGATGTGTTGTATTACATAAGAGCTTCTTTGGAGCTATCAGAGAGAACCTTAATGGAGACTGGAGTAGTGTCACAGGTACAGAAGGCTCCAGAATAGTGGCATTCGGTGCCAGATTGGCTTGAATCAGAATTATAAGCGACGTTGATATTCTCTTCGTCACTATATTCATCTGATGGGTAATAAGGAGAAGAATCAGTATTATCTTCTTCTAAGATGGAGAAGAGCTCCTTTTTGGTATCTTCATTAATCTCTAGAAGATTGATTTTCTTCTTCTTCTTGTCAGATTTGCATTCATTGGCTCTATGACCTGTTTTGCCACAGTTCCAACATACATCTTTGTTTTTGGAAGATTTTGAAGGTCTTCTAAATTTAGATTTCTTCCTAGGATGACCTTCGGAATTTCTACGAGATTTGCTATGATGAATCTTTCTGGAAGATTTATAAGGTTTGTTCTTACTAGAAGAGTGAGTGGAGGGGGCAACAATGTTGGTGTAACCGAAGTCTTGACAGAAACTTCCTAATTCTCTTCTAGAGGAGTGTTGCTCTTTTTGAGCTGATTTTTTAGTTTGATGTCTGTGCAGAGTTCAAGACCTACAACGTTGATGATACTGACAAGGTCTCCATAGATCATTTGATGGTAAGGGATTTAACCATCACAACGATCTTGGATCTTCGTTCGGACCTTGCTTGAGAACAGTGGGGGAAGACCGCTAATGAAACGTTCTTTCCAGAAGTCTAGATGACAGTCAAGTCTAATCATGACCTTGCTAATGAATTGGTTTTTATACCAGATAAAATCATCTAAAGATGGGCAAGATAGATTGTTTAGGATTTGTAAACTTCTATCTTGGAAGAGTTTGGGTTCTCCAATGAAGTGTTTTGCAATTTGGTAGAGAAGTGTAGTGCAAACATCTTCTCTAGTTATTTGAGAAGTAGTTTCCATACCACCCTCAGTTTTGACTACAGTTTCAATGGTTGTAGCAGAGTAAATGGCTTGTCTAACATCTTCGGTGAAATAATTATCCCACCAATATTTTAACATGCCAGTAAATCCAGCTACAATCATAGAGGCTGCCTTTTTATCAGAGGAACCTCTTATCTTGTAAGCCGTGATGCAAACACCCATTTCATGGAGTTTATGGTATATTTGATGCTCTGCTAAAGCATCTATATTCCATTCGATTATGCTTCTTCCTTAGTGAGATGTAGAGGCAAGAAAATGATTTTCCTCGTACTGAATGTCAGGAAATGAAGGACGCGTGTGATAATTGTGATAATTTTTGAAGTTATGATGGCGTTCTTATGAGAGTTTTTGAAGAAGAGCTTCCTTTTCTTGGATAGTGAGAATATTCCCTTCTTTAGGAACTTCTTTGGAAATACTGAAACTAGCCAGTTGATTGTTGATTTTCTCAAGAATGTCTCCTGAAACATCAAAAGTACATTGAGTTTTGGATACTTGTCTTTGGAGAACTCAGTGATTTTGAAACCTGGGTTAGGTTCAATACTCCGACTAGTGCTGGGTTGTGAAAGGGTAGGCTTTCCACTGAATAGAGATTTTTCTTTGGAGTCTTCTATTTGTTTAGAGACAACATGAAGGAGTTGATTGGTATAATTGTTTTGTTCAATGACTCGATCGATATCTAAACAAACCTCCATACTATTAGGTTTCTCACTTCTGGTTTTGAAAGGAGAGGCAGAGACTACAGTATTGGATACTGGGATTTTTATTCCTTCTAGAGGAGGAGTAACAGACTCAACAACTTTGTTGTTAGCAGTGTACCATTTATTGATAAGAACCTGTAAACAATCCTTTTGGCTTTCAAATTTGCCGGATATTTCGAACCATCTGAAGAAATCGATTTCACATCTCATTCTTTTCATGTCCGACATCCAACAATCTCTGAAGTTTTCTCTTTGCTTAAGAGAATAAGTGGCAACATACCATTTTTTCTTTGGTATATTATCAGAATGGGTCCAGGGACGATTGATGATTTCTGGATCTGGAATGTAAGGGTCACCAGACTTAATCGTCTTAAGGAATTCAGGAACATCTTCCTGAGGAGGATACATATCGCTAGGGGTTGGACTAGCGGGATGATTTTGGTAATAAACTTTTGGGACTGTATGGGAGAAATCTACTCCCGTAACTTTCCCTTTGTCGTTACCAGTAATTGGAACAGAAGTTGCATTTTTAGTTACGCTTTCCTACGGGGGTTTAGAAGAAGAAGGTATGGAAGGAACAATAGACCTTCTTCTAAAGGAACTAGTTCTGCTTGAAAGATTAGAACTTGAACATAAGAATTTTAGATATATAGATCCATCAGGAAATTGAATCACTTGTTCAATTTGAGATCTTTCAAGATTCGAAGTAGAAGGTTGAGTTATGGCCTCGAAGTGCCATTCATCACTTGTGAGTAGTGACGAGGAACAGTCTCGGTGGAGTAGTGACGAGGAACAGTCAAGACACCCACTGGTCTAATAAACCGAACATATATAAGTACATGAATAACAAAAGTATGATGTCTACATAAAAACTATGCAATATGGCTCACAATACAGTAATGGCATTAAAGCAAGAAACAACAAGTATCAGCGGAATATCATGAAAATGACACAGACAAAGTGAATGGAACACAACCTAAATCCGGAATCATGAATACAACAAGGACAAGTAATAATTCAGTAATTACAACCGCTTTTACATAAGGTTTTAGTCAACAACTCCACGAGGTACCGAACCTCGGCCAAATTCACAACTTACGGGTCTCAATACCTGAATCCTAACACTTGGCATTCTGTGCCCTCATAACACCTCATAACCACACTGACGACTCACGTGCCAATAGAGCCATTCTCACATAGAAGACAAGTAAACAAGGGTGAGCATCTATGCTCAACAATATCAAGAACACCTCTTATCCGATAAGAGTGCTTAACTATGTGTATGTTTGTGCAAGTGTCCTAACATAGTCCATACCATCAAATAAGCATAAGGAAGAAGAAGAACGGACAACACGTAGAATATTTTCTCACAGTTTTCACAAGATAAAGCTCACACAGGTACGTATACCACTACACAAATATCAACAACAAGAACGCCCCTAGACCATAAATCATCACAAATCAATCCCTGACACAACCCACCTTACCTCTCCACGTGTGCAATAGTAACATAAATTCCCGCCATGTCTCGCCACACGTGCATAATAATATTCCCACCTTGTCTCACCACATACACACACACACACACACACACACACACACACACATATATATATATATATATATATATATATATATATATATATATATATATATATATATATATATATATATATATACCACCTTGTCACGCCGCATGTGCAAATATCAATAGTAACAATAGCACGGCAGAAACCTGTGCAACCCCATAACAACAACCGCACGACAGAAACCTCGTGCATCACAATAATAACAACCGCACGACAGAATCCTCGTGCATCACCACAACAAATACAACAACACCAATGGTAATAATAAAAAGTACGGCAAGTAAATCAACTCAAGAACTTTTAAATCACAGGAAAAATGTGGGACCAAATCACAAGGAATAACCACAGTAAAGAATGCTAGGCGTAAAGAGAACAACTCAACAAAGGAAAACTAATGTGTATCAACTATCCCACAATATACATTTCAACAACCAGGCAAACTAACACGAGTCAAATAATTCCAAATAAAACAAGTCTACTGAGATATAGGATATCTAAAACTTCTTTTAAGTTTGAGAAATTATTAAGGATTTTCAACAATTTAATTAAGGATAAGCAGCGAAAAGAAAATCATATCCTCAATTAAGACTTAAAAAATTATAAGATGATATAATAATAATTTTAAATAAAGATAAGCAGTTATGAAAAGATAGCATGACAATAGAGGAGGTAAAATCTTTAGTTAAGTCAAATAAGAGCCCAATAGGCAATAAGAGTGAATCCTGAAAGCAATTAATTCTAATTAAAGCATGTAGAGGTGAAGCTAGTAAATAAAAACTTAATCATATCAAGAATAACTTCATACTCAGTGAATATAAGGACCTAAGAATCCTAAAAGGCCAACTTTCTACAAATAAGTCCGTGCACGCACTCGTCACATCATGCACACGGGCTACAATCAACATAGAAGATTCAAATCCTAAGGGGAAAATTTCTCACACATGGTTAGGCCAGATACTTACCTCGAACCAAGCTCAAACAATCCATAAGAATGTCCTTTCCTCAATTATCCGACTCCAAATGGTCCAAATATAACCAAACACAATTGCATATCATGAATACAACGATAATAGACTCATCTAATTAATGAAATCAATATTTTAACAAAAATTTCAAAATTTTCCCTAAAAGGTCGACTCGGGCCCACGTCTCCAAATTGAGTAAAAATCACAAAATATGAACACTCATTCACTCACGAGTACAACCATATAAGAATTACTCAAATCCGGCCACAAATCCCCTTTCAAAACTTAAAATCTTTATTGAAGAAGTTCTTCCAATTTGTCCCAAATTCAACCCCGAAAATCCGAAACTAAATGGAGAAAACAACAATAGATTAATGGAATACAACCAAAAATGAGTTAGGAATCATTACCCCAAAGTCTCCTCTGAAAATCCTTCGAATAATCGCCAAATTCCGAGCTATTAAGTCCAAAAACGAAGAATGAAACCAAACCCTCGGATTTCTCTTTTCTGCCCAGGCGTGACCGCACCTGCGCATAATTAGCCGCATCTGCGCGACCGCAGGTGTGCACGTCCAAACAGCACATGCACTTCCTCTCACTTCTGCGTGCCAAAATCCGCTTCTGCGGAGCCGCTGATGCGCACAAATTCTCCGCACCTGCGGAGACTGTCAAGTCTAGCTCTTCTCGCACCTACGCCTCAACCTTCGCATCTGCGGGCATCGCAGATGCGGAATTTTCCTCGCACCTGCGACCCCTGGTACTCCTCCACCTTTCCGATTCTGCTCTTGCTTCTCCGCATGTGCGCTCTCGCACCTGTGGCCCCTTCACCGCAGGTGCAAAAATACCAAAAGCCTGAAGACTTAGCAGCAACACAAATCAAACTTTTAATCCGTTAAGCGCCCGAAACTCACTCGAGGCCCCCGGGACCTCAACCAAACATACCAACCAATCCTAAAACACCATGCGAACTTAGTCAAGCCCTCAAATCACATCAACTAACGATGAAACTATGCATCATACCCTGAATCAAACTTATAAATTTCAAATCTTTCAACTTCTAAAACCCATGCCGAAACTTATCAAATCAACCCAGAATGACGTCAAATTTTGCAGGCAAGTCCCAAATAACATAATGGAGCTGTTCCAACTCTCGGAATCACATTCCGACCCCGATATAAAAAATTACACTTCCGGTCCAAATCTCCAAAAATTTGACTTTCGCCATTTCAATCCTAAATAAGCTATAGACCTCGGATTTACAGTCCGGACACGCTCCTAAGTCCAAAATCATCCAACGAAGCTAATGGAACTGACAGAACTCCATTCCAATGTCGTCTTCACATAGTTCCGATTTAGGGACTAAGTGTCCCAAATCACTCGATAATTGAATTCAACCATGCACGTAAGTCAATACACATAATATGAAGCTGTTCAGGGCCTTATGCCGCCGAATGAGACTTAAATTCTCAAAACGAGCGGTCGGGTCGTTAGAAGTGCTTTGTGGCAATACTCTTGGGTTTGGCTACCTACGTGGCTTGGTTGAGTTAGAGAGATTTAAATTTGATGGAATCAGAAATAGTTATTCATGTGTTCTATGGATTTGGAGACTGGGAGTTCCCAGGAGCAGATTGTTTTGTGGTTGTGGACTGTGAAGTCGTGACCGAAGTGAGTCAGATGATAGGATGTATTATGAATCAGTCGCGGTGAATTTTCGGAGGGTTATTTATCTATTGTGTTGACGAGAGTTGATTTGGGGTCCATAGGTAGTCCCAATTAAGATGTGTATTCTACATCGAGCCGGAATGGTTGGCTCCATACTGCTATTGTTGAGGGATGTGTCATTCAGTTGATATTGAACTTATTCGTGTTTTGAAATGATCTGTGAGTTACTCCTTTATGCTACGAGGAGTTGTGATTCATTGGTTATGTGCACATATGGTGCGGTTCTATTTGAGCCTTATAGCGAAATTTGAGCATGAGGAGTATTTGGGTAGTGCATGATCGATTGCGTAATGGTTATGTTCTTTCAGGTTTTGTGTGGCATTTTTGTCATTTGCCTCTCTGTGGTTATTGATTTTGAGCGGGGTGACTCGAGGTATATATTATGGACCAGCGTTGGGATGGGGTCACGCATTGTAGCAGAGTTATTTTAAGGTATGAACCTTGTGTTAGGATCAGATGATGGTTCTACGGTGTATGATGAATTTTCAGCATTTCGTTGTGGCAGTACTTGTTAATCTGGCGGGGCAGTTCTCTCTCTCTAAGGTTTATGGGCTAAGGTTAAATTAATGATTTTCAGTTGTATTGTGTAGTCAAGCCTATATGGAATAGGGTAACGTGGGTTCACCCCCGGGTACGTGTGTGTTAAGATGGAACAGTGATTTGATGGCTTGGGAACAACTCTTGGCACGTTCGAGGACGAACGTATGTTTAAGTTGGGGAGAATGTAACGACCCGGTCAGTCGTTTGAGTATTACAACCCCATTTCCCCATTTACTGCTCAAATTGTACTTTACAGTTGTTGTGTGAATTGTCGGGGTAAATCGTTCGGGTCCGGTGAGGTTTTGGAATGAATTTTAAAGCTTAAGTTAAAATAGTGACAGGATGTCAACTTATGTGTAAAAGACCCTGGAATGGAGTTTTGATGATTTCAATAGCTCCGTATGGTGATTTTGGACTTAGGAGTGTATCCGAAAAATTATTTGAAGGTACGTAGTGGAATTTGGCTTGAAATGCCGAAAGTTAAATTTTTGGGAAGTTTGACCGGGGGGTTGAATTTTTTATATAGGGGTCGGAATCTGATTATAGAAATTGGAATAGGACCGTAATGTGAAATGTGACTTGTGTGCAAAATTTAAAGTCATTCCGGATCGATTTAATGTGTTTTGGCATAAGATATATAATTTGAAAGTTCAAAGTTCATAGATTTTGATTTGAGGTGCGATTCGACGTTTCGATGTTATTTGATGTGATTTGAGGCCTCGAGTAGGTCCGTGTTATGTTATGGAACGTGTTGGTATATTTGGGCGAGGTTCCGAGGGGCTTGGATGTATTTTTGGATAATTGGTTGAGAGATTAGTAAAGTTAAGAAATTAGGGAGTTTGACCATGGTCAATATCGAGTCAATACGACCTCTTTTTAGTGTTTTGAGTGCGCGATCAGGTCCGTAGCATGTTTCATGATTGAAATTCATATATGGTTTGTGTCTGGGAGGTTCCGGATGAGTCTTGGGGTGAGTTTTGATCAAGTCCGGGCATTTCGGCACTCTAATATTGTTCTGGCAATTTTGGGGGCGCGGACCGCGCATTTTGGGGTGCTGAGGCGAAGGAAAGGTGCGGACCGCACATAAGTGTGCGGACCATAGCAGAAAAGTGCGGACCTCGGAGGAGGGGCATGGACCGCGAAATTCTGTCCGCGGCCGCGCTCCAGGGAGTTCTGCAGATTTGTGGGTCTGACTTCGGAAGCTTATATCTTTTGATCTACAAGGAATTTTGCAACACTTCAAAAACGAAAGTTGTACGCTTCGTGTCTAGTTTCCAGAAAGGTAAAGAAGTCATCATTTGGACATCTGTAGAGAAATTATGGCCAAAATACTAAAGCATGGCACTGCAGCCACCAACTGGTGCGGCCGCACCAGTTTTTTCCGACCGTGGGACCTGGGAGGTGCGGCCGCGCTTGGAATTTCACGGACTGCATAGTGGGAGTTCAGAGGGTGCACTATATAAATGGGGTTTAGGGCATTATTTCACATTTTGGACCTAGGGATCTCGGTTTGTGGCGATTTTTCGAGGGTTTTTCAAGGAATTAATCAGGGTAAATGATTCTAACTCGCATTTTGTTAATATACATGAATATATCAATGATTTCATCATCTGATTAGTACTTTGAGGTGGAAATTAGGGAAAAATTGTAGAAACTTCATAAAATGAAATTTTGGGGATTTGAATGTCGATTCGAAGTCGGATTTGAGTGAAACTAGTATGGTTGGACTCGTGAGTGAATGGGTATTCGTAATTTGTGACTTTTACCCGATTCTGAATTGTGGGCCCAGAAGCCGGGTTTGAGCCAATTTCGGGTTTTTGGTTTAAATTGGTAGTTTTTCTTGTGGAATTCATTCCGTTAGCATAAATTGATGGCATTGTACTGATTATGAATAGATTCGGACAATTTGGAGGCCGGTTCGAGAGGAAAGGGCATTTCAGAGTAGGAGTTCTACGCGGTTGAGGTAAGTAACTATTCTAATCTTGGAGCTGAGATTTTGAACCCTGAATATTTGTATTATGTGGAATTTTTGGGAGGTGACGCACATGCTAGGTGACGGGCGTGTGGGCGTGCACTATAGAAACTGTGACGTAATTATTTTCGTGAAATTTTATAGTCAATTAATCTTGGCATTTTCTATGTAGTTTTATGTGTTGAAGAAATTAAGCTGAAAAGCATATTAAAAATCATGTTGAGGCTATGTGCTAGTATAATTGGGACCCATAGTGGTCATATTGCTGTGAATTAATTGTTTTAAATTGAAAATTTATATTCAGTCATATTCGTGTCATGACATATCATATCTCAGTCTCTGTTGTTATTTATCGATACATCATATCATCATTTTTGGGCTATTTTATATTTTCATGACATTGTGAGCCCATGAGAGAGAGACTGGAGAGATTGATGACTGAGTGAGGCCGAGGGCCTAATTGTGAGATATGATGGATCGCGCTGCGCGCCGTAGTAAATGTTGGATCGGGTTGCACGCCGCAACAAGCCTTTGGGCCATGATATTGGATCGGGTTGCACGCCACAGTAATATATGGATCGGGATGCACGCCGCATCAGTGTTGGGTCGGGCTGCACACCGCAACAATATAGCGCTTAGGCTGTAGGAGCCCCTCATGAGTCTGTACACACCCCCAGTGAGTGCAGTTGACTATAAACAGGGATCGGGCTGCACGCCGCAGCAGGTGTTGTATAAAGCTAAGTGATTGAGTGTGCTGAGCATACTGAGAGAGAATGCGAGATAGTGAGATTGGGTACTCTGAGAGTGTGAGTACATGAGTACAATCTTTGAGATACATTGCATTGACATGCACACATGACATATATACATAGAGATAAATTTTCCTCATGCTGTACGATATCACATTATTCATGATCTCTCACACATGTTGACAGATGGGCAGAGTGATGCATTTGTTTTACACTGGTTATCTGGAAAGAAAATGAGACATTTTATTTATTATTAAAAGTATTTTGGAAAAATTACCATTTTCGAACTTACTCATATTGTTGGTAACTTCGGTAAATGATTTGGGTTTTCACTGATATACTTGAAAGGCAGAACTATTTTCAGAAGTCATGATTTAGCTGAGCATTTATTCTTTGAGTTACTTCTTATATTACTTGCTTTACGTTGTTATGGACTGTGGTGGACTATTGGTTTTGGACCCAACCTTGGTAAAAACTCGTCACTACTTTCAACGTAAGGCTAGGTTTGTTACTTACTCAGTACATGAGATCAGTTGTACTGATACTACTCTTTTGCACATTGCGTGCAGATATTGGCTGTCGTTGTGGCTGTGTTCGATGGTTGCCGGATTTGAAGATGTACCTGCATTCCTGTTGTAGCTACCTCTTGTTCATGGTAGCCTTAGATTTATAAAAGTTTTGTTTATGTACTATTCAAACAGACTATGTATTTGTTTCATTTCCGCTTTGTAAACTCTATTCTTAGAAGCTCATGATTTGTACTACCAGTTCTTGGGGAATGTATAATATTAATATCTTTATTTACTTAAATCGCTTTAATAATTGCTATTGGAATTTGATAATTGCAAGTTGGCTTACCTAGCGGGTTGGGTTAGGTGTCATCACGACTAGTTGGATTTTGGGTCGTGATACTAATTTCCCTATGGTAACACCTAGTGCCGATGAACGAATTACCTCTTATCGTGAAGCTAAGGTTATTTATTTGTTTACACCTACCCTTTTACTTTATGGTTCAATCATCCTATCGACCCAATAATCATTGAGTTTTGCCGTTACTTTAATGTTTGTCTTCGCCAAATAGGTCTGATAATGGGGAGGGCAGTAGCTTGCCTTCGCTATTTGTCAAGTTTGGTCTCAGCTCCTTTTACTTTTCGACACTTGCTCCATCTATACTCCCCAAAGCTCTTTCGCAAAGGTTTTTTCTCTCCCGTGGAAAGAAGTAAGAGAGTTTTAGTTATCCCCAAAATTGACCATGACCGTGGCTGGTATGCTCGGTTCATATCTGTTCCTATTCGTGACTTAGTGGGTGATGAAAACATACCCTTCCCTGAGAAGTGGAATTTTGCACGTGTGTATTTTTCTTTATTTATCATTTTTCCTTCTTTCAAGGTTTCAATATTCCTCTCATGTGTCTCTATTTACCTTTTAGCAATCACGGAAGTTTTGAGAGAAATTCCTGACTTTCGTGTTTGGGTAGAAAAAATATTGATTGCTGCTCCCATGGAACAGAGATCATGAAAATTTCTTTCCCAAAAGTTTGGGTGGAAATTGAAGACCCACGGTATTCTTTATTACCATGGTTGCTCCCTTTATTATTTCTTCTTTTGATTAACCCCCTTCTCTATTCTTCTTTGATGTTTTTTAGGGTTTGGTATTCGTGGCATCATCCCTACTTTTGTTCCTACTACAAGGCTTTCTGTTGGCACTGTGCAAGAATAAATTCGAAACGTGTCTTCTTCTAAGAGGAAGAATGCCAAAGCTCGTGACTCTGAAGATGAAGAAGACAATGAAGAGGGATTTTTAGTTAGAAGACGCGTGGTCCTAGATAATGAAGCCACTGTTGCTCAAGACCCACCTTCAGGCTCCGTGCCTTTCAGTCTTGTTGATGAACGGAGAGTGCCCATTTGGATATCTCTAAAGATGAAGATGAAGATGTTGACCATTCTGGTAATCCTCCTTCGAGTCCCATTGATAGACATTTTTCCCAAGGATTAGAGGGTGAAGAAGATTTTGGCCCCATTTCTGAAGAGCCACCACTTGCTACTCTTCCAATTACCCCAGTTTCTCCTGCTGTTAATCTTCCTATTTCTTCTTCCACCTCATCTACAACCGCTCCTATTTCCATACATGCCACTGCCTCTTGTGGAGAAACTGGCCCTTCTAGCGGGAGACAAAACATGAAGAATGTGTTGATTGAAGTCCCTGATGGTAGGAATCTGCTAAAGAAATCTGATCGTGCTGCAATATGGTTGAAACCATTGATTGGCACTGTGGAAAGAGAGAAGCTTAAATCTCACAGTTATTTGTCCTTAATGAATGATATTGTTCATTCTTCCCTTAAGGTATGTCATTCTTCCCTTATATTTCTTCCTTTTCTTCTAGGTTTATAGCTTTTCTACCTTGTCTTTTTGTAGATCAATTTAACAAGTACGGGGCTAATGAGAAGGATATCATGGACTGATCAGCAAGTGATTGAGATGCATACTGAAGATGATAATTGGAAGGACTAGTTTGAAAGCCTCCAACTTGAAAAGGACATTCTTGCTGAAGAAAAAGGGGCGTTGGAGCAGCTACTGAAGATAACCACCGCTGAATTAGCGGTTTTGAAGGCCTCTTCCAATCATGTTGAAAAATTAGAATCTTCCTTTTCTGAGCAGTATTCAGAGGCAACCTAGAAGATTAGAAGCTTGAAAGAGCTTCTAAATCAGAAGGAGGTGTATGCGGGTGATTTAGTGCAGATGCCCACCCAAGCTCAAGAAGATTTTTGTGCCTCTTCTGATAAAATCCAGCTCCTCGAGGGCTCTCTTGAACATTTGAAGGTATCTTATGAAACTTCAGAAGCTGAGAAAGAAGACTTGAGGGTTGAGGTTGAACAACTGGAAAAAGACTATGAAGTTCTTATATAAAAAACTAACACTTGATGTTAGCTGGGCCTTTATGAATACCCGTCTCGAGACTTTGACCGAGGCTAACCAGGAGGGTTTTGAGCATGAAGCTAAAATTTTCAAATCTAAGGAATCAATTGAGAAAACTCAACAACGTCAAAGATTCTCAACAACCGAGGATAAAAGTTCTAAAGGTGATGGAGATGGACCCGCTCCTGGTCAAGTGGATGCCCAACCTTCGTCTTCTCAAGTTGATCCTTCTACCCCTGTTGATGATGCACCTTAGTTTTTTCACCCTTTGTCTTAGAATTTACTTTTGTTGGTGTTTGTTGAAACTTTTTTGTTTTCGTTTCAAAGTGAATTTTGGGAAGTCTTTCCCTCTCTGTTTTCGGGTATTGACATTATTATCATTTTGTTGCATATTTTATATTATGCCTTTTTGTTCTTTAAGTTATCGAGCTTATGCTTGCATTCAAAAGTGCTTTAATAGACCGCGTCTTTAATATGCACGGTTTTTTTTTAATAAAAGAGTGCCTTTTTATATTAATAACACTAATGAAGATGATGTCTCATCTTCATATTGGTATAAAGATATGAAATATGAAGTAATTTGAAGAAGTTTTATTTGAACTTTCAAACTAATATTCATGTACAACATCTTCATAACTACTTTCTTTGTAGAAGATTTACAAGTACGGGTATATTTTCCCGCGACTAAATCTATGGCCTTAACCTAAAAGCTCGTGGGAGTTTTCTATAGGTTCTTCAACTCTTTACTGGTCATTCTTTCTGCGAGCTTGTAAATTCAACATTTTCCTCATGGTTTTTCCTTCGGATAAGCTATGCTTTTGCGGTGTACGTCTTATTTCCTTGTGTACTTCTCCATATGCATAGTCCTCCCCCCCCCTCCCCCAGTATTTGAGCATTGAAGTATGAAATCTTGAACACTTGATCAGCTCCTTACTTTGGTCCTTTCCCTGAAAAAGGAAATACACATGAGACTTGGAAGTAACTTTTTAGATGATGACTTCTTAACCCTTGACATCAGAATTATTGTGACCTAGATCGGGAATAATTAAGCATTCCACGTATCTTTCAGGTTTAATGTCATCATCTAGTATGTGCTAGATGTTTGCCTATCATCTAAAATGATTAGTAAAACTTAAATGAACAAAGTAAAAAATGAACTTCTATGATACCTGACCGTGGGTATTAACTTCTTCAGACGTAATACTTCTTCAAATGGACTGCATTCCAATGGGATTATAACACCTTGCCATCCATAGTTTCCAATTCGTACATCCTTTTACAGCAATGTCTTAAAATCTGTACGTGCCTTCCTAATTCGGACTCAGCTTGTGCTGCCATCCGAATCAAAGCGGCCTCCCTTCTTTCTTCTATCAAATCTAAGTTTGCACGAAGTTCCTCTTCGTTTGACGCTTCGTCTGTATGCGTGTACCTTGTGCTCGGTTCTCCTATCTCTACTTGAATTAAAGCCTCAATTCCATAAATGAGCGAGAATGGGGTTTCTCCCATGCTTATTTTTGACGTGGTTCGGTAAGCCCATAATACCACCGGCAGCACTTCTGGACACTTGCCTTTTGATTCTTCCAATCACTTCTTCAGATTGTTGATGATGACTTTATTCGTTGACTTAGATTAACCATTAGCTACGGGATGATAAGGTGCTGAAGTAATTCGTTTAATTTTCCAACATTTAAAAAAATCTGTAACCTTCGCACCTACGAACTGCGACCCATTATTAACGATTTCCCTTGGGACTCCAAATCGACATATTATATTTCTCCAAATGAAGTCCATAACTTCTTTTTCTCGTACCTATTTAAAGGCACCTACTTCTACCTATTTTGAAAAAAAATCTGTTAGAATTAACAAAAATCGTACCTTTCCCTTAGCTTGAGGTAGAGGACCCACGATATCCATGCCCCATTTCATGAATGGCCATGGTGATATGATTGAGTGTAGCAATTCTGCTGGCCGATGCATACTATTTTCATATTGGTTGACACTTTTTGAACCTCGGTACAAAATTTTCTGTTTCATTCTCTATTTTCTGCCAAATATATCATGCTCTTATTAGTGTTTTTACCAACGATCTTCCTGACATGATTATCGCAATGTCCCTCGTGCACTTCTCTCATTACATACTCAGTTTGCGAAGGTCCAAGGCACCGTGCTAACAGTCCTCCAAATATTTTATGATACAAATTCCCCTATATTAGGCAATACTGAGCAACTTTCAATCGTAGCAATTGGGATTTCTTTTTATCATCAGGAAAACTTCCATGCTGCAAATAATTCACAAACTTGTTTCTCCAATCCCAAGTTAAATTATTAAAATTTACCTCATTCTTGGTTTGATCTAAGGCCGAATGGAATATGTTACCACAATTGCATTTTCTGCGTTTGACACATCAACCACGGACGCTAGATTTGCCAATGCGTCAGCTTCTGTATTTTTTTTGCCTGGGTATTTGTACAGCTTTCCAAGTCTGGAATTGCCTCAATGATTCTCGTACCTTTTCTAGGTATTGCTTCATTCGTGTCTCTCTTGCCACGTAAGTTCCTTGCATCTGGTTTACTACTAGTTGTGAGTCACTTTTGATTACGATTTGTTCAATACTAAGCTCTCTCGCGAGTTCTAAACCTAAAATCACAACTTCATACTCTGCTTCATTATTAGTAATTGGATAACATTTTATTGCTTGCCTTATAATCTCTCCTGATGGTAGAATTAAAGCTATTCCCAAACCCGCTCCTTTAACATTTGAAGAACCGTCATTAAATGGAGTCCAATTCCCCGGATTAGATCCAGTAAACACCTGTACCTCCTTTTCCGCTTCAGGAAGTAGATTCGAGCTGAAATCGACTACGAAATCCGCTAGTAACTGAGACTTTATGACAGTTCTAGGCTGATTTATAATATCATATTCACTAAGTTCTATAGTCCATTTAGCTAATCTTCCTGATAATTCTTGCTTGTGCAATATATTCCTCAGTGGAAAAACAGTTATAACAGAATTAGGATGGCACTGAAAATAGGGTCGTAACTTTCTTGATACCATAATTAATGCTAATACAAGTTTCTCTAAGTGTGGATACCATGTCTCGGTATCTAATAAAGATTTACTAACATAACAGATTGGAAATTGTTTGCCTTTGTCTTCATGTACCAGCACCGTACTTACTGCCATTTCTAACACATCCAAGTAAATAAGCAATCTTTCTCCGTCCCTTAGTTTTGCTAACAAGGGCGATTTCGATAAGTATGACTTCAAATCCTTCAAATCTTGTTGACATTCGTCAGTCCATTCAAATTGATTTTGCTTTTTCAATATTGAAAAAAATTTAAAATATTTTTCTGAAGATTTGGATATAAACCTTCCCAAAGCTGCTACTCTACCTGTTAATATTTGTACCTCTTTTTTGCTCGTGAGCACATCAGGTATTTCTTCAATTGCTTTGATATGAGCGGGATTTACTTCAATGTCCCTGTTAGAAACAAGAAATTCCAAAATTTTACCTGAAACAACACCAAAGGCACACTTTTTCGGGTTTAACTTCATGTTATTCTTGCGGAGAATTTCGAAGATTTCAGCCAAGTGTTGGAAATGGTCCCCTGCTTGTGCTGATTTGACTATCATGTCGTCTATGTAAACCTCCATTATTTTCCTAAGTGTTCTTGAAATATTTTTATCACCAATCTTTGGTACGTTACTCCAGCATTTTTTAAACCGAATGACATGACTTTATAGCAATAAGTCTTCCTGTTTGTGATAAACAAGATCTTTTCCTCATCTAGAGGATCCATCTTTATCTGATTATAACCAAAATATCATCTAAAAACTTAAAAGTTCATGACCATTGGTAGAATCAATTAATTGATCTATATGCGGTAAGGGAAATGAATCTTTAGGGCAGACATTATTTAAATCAGTATAATCTACATAGACTCGCCACTTTCCATTCTTCTTTGGAACTACGACAATATTAGCTATCCAGTCAGGGTATTTTACCTCTCGTATTGAACCAATTTTTAGAAGTTTTTGTACCTCATCCTTGATTACTTTATTTTTGAATGCTCCTTGTTTCCTTTTGTTTTATTTGACAGGTGGGTGCGATGGGTCCTCATTCAACTTATGAGTTATTACCTCCGGCAGTAGACCTGCCATATCTGAATATGACCAAGCAAAACAATCAGCATTAGCACGTAATTATTCAATTAACTTACCTTTCATTTCTAAGCTCAAGTTTGCTCCGATGTAAATTTTTCTGTCATGCCAGTGGACGAATAATATAACAGCTTCGAGCTCATCCGTGGTTGTTTTGATATTTTCATTTTCCTCTAGTTCTTGAATCATCTTTGGTCTCGAATCTATATCAGCTTGACCTCTTGGACTTCCAGTTGAGAGGTGTGTTGAATTATCCTCAATTGAATTCTTTAATTGCTATTTGGTACCTCAATCCTTGGATGTTGCACTCACAATCGCAATTGAATTGATATCTCGTGATGCTTGTTGATCTCCCCGGATTTGTCAGATTTCCCACTGTGATGGGGACTTAAAGACCTTATGCAACATTGATGAGATCGTATCCATATCATGAATCCACGACTTTCCTAAGATTATGTTATAGGTTATGTCTGTATCTATCACCTAGAATTTAGTGTCTTTGATGACACCTTCTACAAATGTAGCCAATACGACTTCTCCTTTCGTGACGATGCTTGATTTATCAAACTTAGATAGTGACCATACTTTTGCTATGATTCGATCATTTGCTTGCATCTCATTCACTACTCTTAGTAGAATGATATTTATTGAGCTACCTGGGTCAATCAAAACTCGTTTAACATTTGTATTATGTACTAGTAAAGATATTACCAGTGCATTGTTATGAGGAATTATCAAGCCGTCTGCGTCTTCATCGTCGAACATTATGATGTCTCCTTCCAAAACTTTCCCAACCCGTTTTCCGTGGGTAACGGTAACCTTGGATGTCTTTCCCGCTGTCGTGTACATTACCCCGTTAACTTTTTCACACCCGGTTATAACGTTTACCGTTCTGTTTGGTGATATGGTTTTAGTGGTTCTTGCCTATTTTTCATGTAAGATTATTTTCCTTTTTAATTAAACAAATCAGTGAGATAGCCTTGCTTCAATAAATATTCAACTTCTCCCTGTATGAGCTTGAAATCTGTTATTCTATGGCCATGATCGTTATGAAACTCGCACCAAAATTCTTGACTCCTTTTGCTGGGATTTGACCTCATCTCTTTTGGCCACCGTACCTTGTCACCCATTCCTCTTAGAACGGCTACCAACTATGATGTACTAACATTGAAACTGTAATCTCCCATTCTTACTTGAGAGTTTGAATCACTGCTTCTGGCTGTGTCCCACTCCCTTTTGAATCGGGAAGAGGAACTTGTCTCCTTTTGTTTTGATCTTGAATCAAACCGTGTATGTTCTTGTTTAGACAGGGAATCTCGGCCCGCAAATCCCATATAAGGCTCGTATATGTTCTTACCAGACCTGTTTTCCATTTTCGAACGTCTAGATCCTGGCATATCTTCTGCCCTTGGCTGGGCAACCGTTTCTTCTTCTATTGGTAGCTTCATATTGTATCTATTGCACACGTTATTCCAAGTAGTCGCAGGAAACTCTCACAAACTTTCTTTCAATCTTCTTGTGGCTTCTAAACCTTTTTCATTCAAATTACTTGCGAATGCCTTAGCCGCCCAGTTATCAGGTACTCGTGGCAACATCATCCTTTCTCGTTGGAATTTATTCATGAATTCCATTAGCAGTTACGTGCTTTCCTATTTTACTTTGAAGATATCTTCCATCCTCTTCTATACTTTTTGGGCTCCCGAATGTGCTTTTATAAATGAATCTGCAAGCTTAGCAAAATAATCAATAGAATTTTTATTTAAAAGTGAGTACTACGTTAATGCCCATTTCGTGAGAGTTTCGCCAATCATTTTCACCAAGACTGATTCAATTTCCTGCTTAGTTAAATCATTTCCTTTGACCACTGTGGTGAATGGAGTAACGTGATCTCGCGGGTCGGAAGTCCCATCATATTTATGGATATCAGGCATCTTAAACTTTTTCAGAATTGGTAAAGGTGTTGCACTTGGCTTCCAGGGCTGCTGCGCATGTTTGTCAATATCCACACCCTTGATTATTAGGGGCACACTAGGTATTTATTCTATCTGCTCATTTTGCTTCTTGAGTTATTTCTGCAAAGTTAGTACTAAAATTTATAAATTAGAATTATTTGGTGTACCTGAGCCTCCATTTCTGGATTCGTTTTGTATTTCTCCACTTCCTGAATTGCCAGTCCCTAAACGTGGATTTTCTAGGGTTGTATTTACTGGTGGAGGAGTCTTCACAATGTTGGACAACCTACTCGCAAAAGCAAGCAACGCTTCATTAACGTGTTGTGCAATCAACTGCGTTAAATTATCTTGCTCGTTAGCTTGTTTGCCTGCTTGTTGCCCATCAATACGAGTAGTAGATCTTTCAGGTGAACTTTCACCTGAGCGTTGCGGAGTTGCTGTGTGTGTATGATGTTGTGGTGTTCCACCATATTCACCTCTCTTATCCACCTGATCAATTTTGTTAGTAGACATATTTTGTTGCTAAAAATGAAATTTAGAAAGTGAATAGATTACCAGATTCTGGGACCTTATAATGTAATATTTGAATTATTTGAACTCACTTTGTTGGCTTAATTACTTGAACTTGCATTTATTTAGAAATAAATATATGTATACTAGGTCGTGCCTTATCACCTTGAGTTGTTGGCTAGTTATTTGAGAAACGGTAAAGTTTATATTCATTGTGTACTCATGTACTGTATTGTAAGCACGTGTCTCGTGATTCGATAACTTTCTTCCTTTCTTGTGGAGTGGGATGAACGCTTCGGCAGTATAATAGATGCATCTATGTTCGTGCTGCTCGACCCTCGGCACTGTACACATTATTCTGGATTGGGCCGAATGACCTTGGCATAATCGTGCGTTATATCGCTGGTAGTCCGAACATTCATGAGATTATCTTTCCACTGATGCCTAACATTTTACATGGTACTTCTTATTCGTTTGTTTCTGATACTTGATTCATCTGAGCTAATAAGGTAGAATACAAGAATGAGAAATTTATACTTTAAAAGAAATATTTGAAAGATTAGGTAACTTATAGATTTAACCTATTATGGTTGTGTGCTTCACATCTGCTTATTGTTTTATTATATTGCTTATTGGACCTCTAGTAAGTGTCGATGTCAACCCCTCGTCACTACTTCTACGGGGTTAGGCTAGATACTTACTAGGTACATATTGATTTATGTACTCATCCTGCACTTCTGCACTAAATGTGCAGGATCTGACAGGTTCATTTGGTGATCATCTTAGCGTGTAGGCGCGGCTAGTGCGTGGACTTTACCGTGAGTTGCATTCCATGTTATGATCCGCAACGTACGAAGTCTCCATCAGAGTTATTTATATTCTCCTGTCTAACTTATATTCCAGACAGATATTGTATTTTATTATGTTTCCTAGTTGATGTTCATGCACTTGTGACACCGAGTTTTGGGGGTTTCTACTGGACGTTTGGTATGGTAGTTCATGTAATTATTATATTTTACCCTGTAAATTCTATTTCATACTATTTAATTAATGGAACTTATGATTTCAAAGGTAATAAAATGAGTAATTAAGTTGATTAAGCACCGTTGGCTAGCCTGACGGCGGCGTTAGGCGCCATCGCGACCCATAGTGGATTTTGGGTCGTGACACCCACTTACAAATATGTCGTCTTTGTTCAAAAATGAATGTGTGGTTGGCCTTGGGCTTGAACACCTTACCATTGTTCGCTGAATGCAAATGTAATTCAAGTCGCCTATGATATTCTTGTAAGTCCAGTCTAGCATTCGGGTTATCTTTTGTCTTATTCTTATCATCCACCATTATGTTGAACAAATTATAAAAATAGTTCTTCTCAATATGCACGACATCAAGATTGTGTCGGAGAAGATTATCCTTCCAATATGACAACTTCCAAAATATGCTATGTTTTATCCAGTAACACAATATCTAGGGAATCTAGAAGGTGGAGCCTCGGTAACTTTAGTGTTGTTCTGAACCCTATCCCAAATTTCTTCATCGGACAAAATTGTAGGTGGCAAATCATGTTCAACTGTATTGTTTTTTAATGCATTCTTCATCCTTCTGAACTCATGATCAACTGGCAAGAACTAATGATGACAATCGAATCATGACTGCTTTCAGTCATGTCTTAAAGTGAATGCTTTACCATTTTTCATACAGTAAGGACAAGCTAACTTTTCAGCAGTCATTCACCCAGACAACATTCCATACACAGTAAAATCATTAATAGTCCACATTAAATTAGCACGCAAGTTAAAATTTTGCTTAGTTGATATGTCATATGTCTCAACTCTATCATACCACAATTGTTTTATCTCATCATCAGAGGTTGCAAATATATGTCAATCAAACTCTTTGGATTGTGGGGACCGAGGATAGCACAATTTAAAAAATATATATGGACTAGTCATACACATTTCAGGCGGAATATTATACGACATAAGAAAGACTAACCATTATGAATATGGTGTTGTAGAAACAGAAAATGGCGTAAAGCCATCAGCGCACAAACCCAACCTAACATTCCTCGGTTCACTAGCAAAATCCGGATGCGTCCTATCAAAATGCTTCCAAGCTTCCCCATTTGAAGGATGACACATAACACCGAGTGGCCTTCTATTTGCATAGTGCCATCTTATATGAGGAGCGAAACTCATTGACGCGTACAACCTCTTTAATCTAGAAATAAGAGGTAAATAATTCATCGACTTCACAACAACCTTCTTCCCACTGGAAACCCTTAAAATGATATGTTTCACAAAATTTACAACTTTCTAAATCTGGATCACCCTTATAATACAACCTGCAACTATCTTCACAACAATCGATTCTCATAGACGAGATTTCTAACTTAGAAACCAATCTTTTAGCCTTATAGTAATCATCAGGTATGTTGAAAGTTGGGTCAACTAGTTCACTTATAAGGCCAATGAAAGAATCCATTCCCGCTTGAAAAATATTCGTATCTGATTTGATACTTAATAATCTAATCGCAACAGACAATTGAGAGTGCATACTCCCTTCACATAGTGGATGACTAGCAGCCTCTAACTGTTCATAAAAATATTTAGCCTTTTCGTTAGGAACTTGTTCAACACTTTCATGGCATTTAAACTCGAAGTGCATCCCAAAATCATCCGCAACCATTTTATGGTATCTACGATGTTGAACGTTATTCTCCACCGACCTAATACTTTCACCAACAACTATGTTATGAAATATACAATCACTACCATCAACCTCTCCATGACTAGTCCACACAAAATAATTATCGATAAATCCCTTTCTATAAAGATAAGTCTTAACATCCTCCGATCCCAAAAATTTAAACACTTGCACTTCACACAAGGACACCTAATCAACCCTCCATATCAAAACAATTCAAGTGACATTGCATGCCTAATAAATTCCTTAGCCCCTTTTACAAATTCCTCCCTAAAAAATCGACGATTAGGATAATTCCTATTATACATCCAACTACGATATTCTGTCTACACAAAGAACCAAAAATTATATGTTATCTTAATTTAGTATGCAAATTAACTTTTAGTTTAAGTTACATAATAAACTTTAGTTACAAAATAGTTAATTTAAATAATTCGAGTGCATATTAATTTTAAAGTTCTCATACATCCCTAAATAAGTTCTTTTCAAATTCAATTAGACCATTAACAGGCAATAAAATTAAATGAATTAAAATTAGCTAACCCTAGCATTAATCATAATTAGACTAACAACTTCAATTAGAATTAGTTAACCCATTATGTGACCCAACTCAATTAGTATTAATAATTAATAAACCCTAAATCTAATAGAACAACATCCTAAATGTAATGGCCCGGCTTGTCGTTTTAAGAACTTACGTTCCGTTCGGTGGCTTAAGGTCTCGAGCAGCTTTGAAATATGTATTATGACTTGTGAGGGTGGTCAAGTTTGGTTTTCGGATGATTCAGGATTTAATTGAAAGAACAATTCTTATTTTGGAAGGTTAAGTTGAAATAATTGACCGGATAGTGAATTATGTGTAAACGACCCCGAAATGGAGTTTTGATAATTTCAGTAGCTCCGTATGGTGATTTTGGACTTAAGAGCATGTCCGAAAAATATTTTAGAAGTCCGTAGTGAAATTTTGCTTGAAATGGCGAAAGTTAAATTTTTGGGAAGTTTGACCGGGGAGTTGACTTTTTGATATCGGAGTCGGAATCCAGTTCTGAAAATTTTCATAGATCCGTTATGTCATTTATGACTTGTGTGCAAAATTTGAGATGAATCGGAATTGATTTGATAGGTTTCGGCATCGAATGTAGAAGTTGGAAATTCTTAAGTTCCTTAAACTTGAATTGGGGTATGATTCGTGGTTTTAGTATTGTTTTATATGATTTGAGGTTTCAACTAAGTTCATATGATATTTTAGGACTTGTTGGTGTATTGGGTTGAGGTCCCGAGGGCCTCGGGTGAGTTTCGGAGTGGTTTCAGATTATTTTTAACTGCTGGTTTTTTTGACAGCAATGTGTGAAATTTCTAATGCGCAGAGCTGATTTTGGAAGCTTATATCTTGAAATCTATAAAGAATCTGGAAATTATCAAAACGTAAAAGTTATATCCTTTGATTCTAGTTTCCAGAATGATAAACCATTCATTATTCGGACATTTGTACAAAAAGTTATGATCGATTGACTGAAGTTGATACTGCAGATTTTAACTAGAGCAGTGTGCATCGCCAGATATTTCTGCTGCACAGGGCTGACTTTGAGAGCTTATATCTCGCAATCTAAAAGGAGTTGGGTAATGAGAAAAAAATGAAAGTTGTAGCCCTTTGTATCTAGTTTGCAGAAATATAAACCATTTGGCAGTTGGGTTAAGTAGAAGAAGTTATGATTAATACACTACAGGCTGTCGGGGAAGAGTTTTGGAAGAGTTTGATGTTTTCAACATAAGCATGTAATGATCCAAAGGTCCATTTTTAGTTCTAGAGATCAAAATTCAATTTTGAGACTTCCTGGATTTTGATAATGAATTATAGGAGTGATCTGAAAAGTTTGGTCTAATTTCATCAAGTCGCGATTGGGTTTTTAGCGCGAAACATAAGTTAATTATTTAACGAGCGAAATTGGTATTGCATTGAGCAAATTAGCTCCGAATTGAGTTTCGATTGAACGATTAGTTTCGTATTATTATTATTTGTGACTCATAGGAACAAGAATCGTCGAATTCCGAGTTCGTATGATGGAGTTAGAGCTTTTTTAGTGAAAAACTAACTGTTGATGCAAGCCAGTTCTCGTGTGGACTTTTAATGACAAAAAATGGACTTTCAGTAACGGATGGGCAGAAACTTAAAGACCAAAAATGATCATTTTCTTCATTTCATTTTGGAGTTTTAGAGCACGGTTCTTGGGCAATTTTGAGTAAGTGTCCTATATCCAAAAGTGATTATATTTTATAAATTCATGGTTATATTCATCATTTATTTCGGACTTAAATGGAAGAAATCAAGATTTTTGCAAAACTTTTCAAGAACGAAAATTTTAGATTTGGAGGTCGAGTTATTATTGGAATTTGATAAAATTGGTATGGGTGGACTCGTAATTGAATGGGTTGTTAGATTTTGAGAGTTTCGTCGGATTCCGATATGTGGGCCCTACAGGAAATTTTGAGTTAAATTTTGGATTTTATTGGAAAATTAATATTTTCATATGGAATTAATTCCTATAATTAGTATTGACTGAATTAAATTAATTTGGACAGATTTAAATTATCTGGAGGTCAATTCAAGTAAGAAGGCAATTTTGGAATATCGGCCTAACTTCAAAAATATAATTATCTTACCTAACCGTGTGTGGGGGAATTTCCCCTAGGCATTGAGTCTTATGTGGAAATTATATGATTGGAAAACCATGTACATGAGGTGACGAGTATGTACTTGGTTTATATGTGCAAACTATATCGGTTAAAAATTTGTAGACACCCTTATGTATTAAATTGGAAAATTATGGAAATTTAGTAAATCCTTGATTTGTCATACCTCATTCGTTGTTTGTTGAGTTTGTATTTATATGATAATTTAGTGTGATTGCGACTTGGAATTTTATGTGAATTTTGTGTGTTGGTTGATTTGATATTTCCTGAAAATAATTATATTATAGATTTTTCCGTATGCAAATAATTTATTAAATAAGTTTAAATTGAGGTACTAATATATTTTTCAAAAATTTGGACTAAAGAAGGTGTTGTGTCATGCCGAGTTAATTTTCCTTCCTTGTTGTTGTTTTGAGGTTTTACATACATTGTGTGGAGCCTTGGGCTATTTTTGAGAAATTTATTAATTTTACTATATCATTGGAATTGGTTGTGATTGTTGGGCAAATTGTGATAGGAATTGATTGTGTTGTGTTATCATGATAATATTCAGTGTAAATTGTTGTGTGATTTGAGTTATTATTATGAGGATATAAGGTTGGCATTTCACTGTTGATATTATGTGGGTATAAGGGCGGCATTTCACTGTGGTTATGTGTGTTGGGACATTGTCTGGGCGGAGTCATAAGGGTGGCTATTATACGGAGCTATAAGGGTAGCTATAGGAGCTGTTAGTTTACAGATATGTATAGTTTAGTCTTATCCCACATTGGAAGAGGAGTAATATCTCATTGTAGTGTATAGCTATAAATAGGGACCTCTTGTATTGTATTTATCATCCAATATCAATAACATATTTTCTTCAGAACAACTTGCTCGCAAAGGAATTCCGAGTTTATCCATCCTGGTTTCGACAAATTTCGACATCTTTGGAATTTTTCGGCGAGCTACAGTGTTTCCGGCGTGAACAGTATTTCCGGCACAGAACAATGTTCAGTTTTCCTGCTGTAAACAGTGTTTTTCAAGCTATTTCTTCAGTTTTCTCACAGGATTTACTTATTTCCACTATTTCAAGTTAACCCTACTACTACAAATTGTAGCGACATGGGAACCGATGCTTTGAATAGTCAGATGGTTTCTTTAGCAGAGTATATTGAGTTCCTTCAGTATAAAGCATGTAAGCAGACATCTTCTGAGATAGCTTCTGTTGTTCAAACAGGTAATAGCGTGACTTGCTTCTCCCAATCTTCATCCTCTGAGTCTTGGGTCATTGATTCAGGTGTATCAGATCATATTTCTGGTAACAAATCTCTTTTCACTACTATTTCGTATTCTCAATCTCTTCCAAAAGTCACAATGGCCAATGGGTCTCAAACCATGGCAACTGCAATAGATCAAGCAAGCCCACTTCCTTCCTTACCTTTAGATTCAGTCCGTTATGTTCCCAATAGTCTTTTTAATCTCATAGTTGTTAGTCGCTTAGCCAAATCACTTAAATGCGTTGTTTTATTTCTTGATGACCATGTTTTTATACAGGAACGCAGTACGGGGGGATCATTGGTATCAGGCGTGAATCAAACGGACTTTATTACCTTATCCTTGCTAAATCACATGGACTCACATCTTGTCTTCATTCTACAACTTGTTCTGTTACTGATTTACCAGATTTATTACATAAACGGTTGGGGCATCCCAGTTTGTCAAAACTTCAGAAAATGGTATCTGGTTTATCTCACTTGTCAGCTCTAGAGTGTGAGTCATGTCAGCTCGGTAAGCATACCCGCTCTCATTTTCCTCGGCGTCTGGATAATCGAGCAGAGTCACCTTTTACTTTAGTCCATTCAGATGTTTGGGGTCCTAGTCGGGTCAGTTCCACCTTGGGATTCTGCTACTTTGTCAGTTTCATTGATGATTATTCCAGGTGCACTTGGATATTTTTGATAAAAAAATTGATTTGAGTTGTTTTCTATTTTCCAGACCTTCCACGCTGAAATTCAAAATCAATTTGGGGTTTCTATTCGCACATTTCGTAGTGATAATGCCCGGGAGTATTTGTCTTCCCCATTTTAGCAGTTTATAAAATCTCATGGGATTATTCATCAAAAATCTTGTCCGTACACATCTCGAAAAAATAGGGTAGCTGAAAGAAAGAATAGACATCTTATTGAAACTGCTCGTACCCTACTCATACAATCTCATGCTCCGTTGCATTTTTGGGGGGATGCAGTTCTTACATCTTGCTATCTTATTAATCGTATGACATCTTCAGCTATCTTGAACTAAGTTCCATTCTCTGTCATGTTTTCCCATTTACCCTTTTTCTCTTTTCCACCCTGTATCCTTGGAAGCACTTGTTTTGTCAATAACCTTACTCCAGGAACAGATAAGTTAGCTCCTCGTGCGTATTTCTGGGTTTCTCAAGAACACAAAAGGGGTATCGATGCTACTCTCCTGACCTACAGCGGTACCTTATGTCTCCTGATGTTACCTTCTTTGAAACCCAATCATACTTCACAGGTTCAGGTCATCACTTAGATATTTATGAGGTACTACCAGTTTCATCTTTTGGAGATTCAGTCACTCCAGCTCCACCACCTACAACTCTAGTTGTAGCTCTACGACCTATAGCTCTAGTTGTAGCTCCACCACCTATAGCTCCAGTTCTACCACTTACAACTCCGGTTGTAGTTCCACCACATATAGCTCCAGTTCCAGTTCAACCTTCTGCAGCTCCACCACTTTTGGCTTATCATCGTTGTCCACATCCGGCATCAGGCCCAGGTGATTCATGCCCCGCATCAGATTTTGCACCTACTGCGGACTTGTCTCCTCTTAGTCAGGTGAAGAAATAAAACAAAGGAACTAAAGGGACTATAATCTACAACTAAAAGATAGAGAAATAGGTGAAAAAATACAATACACGAGCTAAAGAGGGTTATAATCTACAAACTAAAGTTCACAAAGAAAATGTGCAAAATTAGAATAGGACTACTAGGGGATATTTGAATTAAAGATTTAAAATAAAGATGTAAACAGGTAGATAACACTATAAACAAGTAGACAAAGCTATCCCTAATGAAATTAACTTGACAATGCTAGGGCAAATACTACCTAAAGATTCAAGAATAAAATAGGTATACAAGGAGATACAATTACGCTAAAATATCAAGACAAGAGAGGAACAATAGAACCTGGATTGTAGCCCTTGATGTTAACGGATATCTGGCCATGATGGATTGCTTTCTGAAATCTTTTAGGAAACACTCTGAATATGGAAGTAAAACTACCAAAAATAATTGTGTACTCTTTCTTGTTCTAATAATGGAAAATGGAAGAAAGAGATAAATTTGACGATGTTGGATAGATTTTTGACGGTGGATTTCAGTGGGTGTCTACCGACTACAATGGAGGAATTCAGTGGCGGTGAATAAGGAGATGACGGTGGTCAGCAAAAGAAAAAATCCTCAACAAGATAAAAGTGTGGTAATAACCCAAGTTTGTTATAAAGAATAATGCGGTGAACGTGGAGTAATTGTGTACTCTTTCTTATTGGCTGAATTTAGCCAGAATGTTGTTACAGACGGCGGAGAGCGGTGACGATTCAATTGACTTCGGCAAAAAATAAATTGGTGATCAGTTGACGCAAGATTGAATGGGATATAGTCCACCGAACCAAAAACGTAAAATACTTTTAATGTAGAGAATGGAGAAGTCACCGACGGCGTTGGATGATGGGAGAGCGGTGACTGGTGTGAGCATTAATATATCGCACATTTGCTCTATCTATAAAGAAAGTAAATACAAAAAAGAGATTGAAGGTGCTACAGAACGGACTCAAAAAGCAGCTCAACACTATGCCTCGGGGTAACGAGGGTGTACGCCTGAATGACTGCCAAATGCATCTGCCTTAGATCTTGCACGATTAGTGCAGAAGTGTAGCGTGAGTACATAAACAACATGTACCCAATAAGTATCCAATCTAACGTCAAAGAAGTAGTGACGAGGGGTCGACATCGACACTTACTATGGGCCAACATATAAAATACAGAAGTTCTAAATAGGGATGGAATACAAGAATAATAATAATAACACAATAACAAGCAATGAGTAAATAGTTCTTTAACAAATAGTCAATCAATTTAAAGGTCTCCAATTGACACATGCTAAGTCCAACAATTTTAGGCTAAATTATAACCTCTCAAGTCATAAAAGTAATATCAAGTGTATTCGGGCTCCAAGCATTATCACGCACGATTTATGCCGAGGTCGTACGGCCTAATCAAGAATAATGTGTATACTATCGAGGTTCGAGTGGCACGAACCATAAAAGCATCTATTATACTGCCGAGGCTTTCGACCCGCTCCACAAGAAGATAGAATATTGTATGAACATTCAATTTAAAAGCTCTCACAAGACTAATACACAAGGAAGCACAATTTCTATTAACAGTTAAGTGCCCCGCCAAAACTCAAAGTAACTGAAATTCGGTCTTTACAAATCCTTCATCAAGTTTCAATATAATTTAGGTACTTCAATTAACAAGTAGGGTGTAACAATACAAGTCTTTCATGATTTGGGTCCTAAAACTACCCGGACTTAAGCATGATTAGTAGCTACGCACGGACTCTCGTCACCTCGTGCGTACGTAGCCCCCACAATTAGAAGCAAATAGTAATTTAAAATACCTACGGGGTAATTTTCCTCTTACAAGAATAGGCAAGATACTTACCTCATCTCAAAGCTCACTTTCCGTCCCACGAATTCGCTCTAAAGTCTCAACTTGGTGCCGAACAATCCGAAGCTAGCCAAATATTATATAAATTAAGCAATATACACTCACAAGTTCATAATTTAGTTATTAGAGTGATTACCATACCCAAATTGGAAGATTACTAAAATTTACCGCGGGCCCACGTGCTCGGATTCCGGAAAAGTTTGAAGATAAATGTTACCCATAACCTCATGAACTTAAATATATAATTTTTACCTAATCCCATAATTATTTTCGTGATTTAATCCCATTTTATCAAAACCCCAGGTTCTTCACAATTTCCAATGGATGGGAGTTACTTACCTTAGGATATTGATGAAAATCCCCTCCAATGAGCTCTCAAAATCTCCCAAGACTAAATAAAAATGTGAGGAAAAGGGCCCAAGTCTTGCAATAAAATCCCTCAGTACCCCAACGATATCAGCACGTGCAACCAGAACAACCACGCTTGCGGCTCCGCTTCTGCGGAAGAATCCACGCATGTGTGGTACTTGCCCAGGCCACCTCTATTTTTCTACGGACGGGCTCCCGTTTCTGTGGAAAGATCTGTCGCACCTGCGACCCAGGACGGCCTGCCTCCCTTTCGCATCTGCGACCCTTCCATCGCAGAAGCGAGGCCGCTTCAGCGGAACTCCCTTCACTTCTGCAGACCACTGGCCACCTATTCCCAGGCCACTTCTGCGATCAAAAGCTCGCACCTACAGACTCAAGCCACGCAGGTACGAACACACCAGATCAGAAGCACCAGCAGTCCCGCATGCCAAAATTCCGAGTCCGATTCCAATCCGTTTTGCATCTGGGGACCCCGGGAACGCGTCCAATTACACTCACACATCCAGCCACATAATACGGACCCGCTATCATGATCGGAAACACCAAAATAACATCTAGAAATACGAATCGGACGTCAAAATGCATGAATCAAATTATGAAACTCAAAAACTTCTAGAAACACTTACGCGCGTCCGATTCCTATCAAATCAACTCGGAATGACGCCAAATTTTGTGTAAAAGTCATAAATCACCATACAGAACTATTCCCAGGCTTAGAATCCCAATCATACCTCGATAATACTAAATCCTACTTCAAACCAAATTAAAAGAACTTGAAAACCTTTAATGCACCAAGTTTCAATATTAAGCGCTGAAACGCTCTCGAGTCATTCGAAACCCGATCCGAATATATGCCAAAGTCCAAAATCATTATACGAACCTATTGGAACCATCAAATTCCGTTCCGAAGTCGTTTACTTAAAATGTTGACTCATGTCATACTTAACCATTTTAAGCCAATATTAAGGAATCGATTGTTCTGATTTCAACCTGAACCCTTCCAAACCCGAACTTACCATTCCCGCAAGTGATAAAACAGTAAAAGTATATATGGGGAGTCTTAATTAGGAGAACGGGGATCTATAAAGAAAAACGACCGTTCGGATCGTTAAAATATTTTACATCAATGGGAACTAAAAAGTTAAAGTTTCCTTTATGGTGATTGATAATTATAAAGACATCGTGATTATAGGAATTAATAGATATCCCTAGTCTAATTAGAAAAAAATTGCATATTTTGTGAAAACATGTTAATTTATAAGATCTAGGACTCATATTAAATCACAAAACAAACTTGAGTAAATTGTTGTGTTACACAAATAACACATATTTATTCTTAATCTTAGAAGATCGAAGTGAAATAATATAAAACAAATATAAAAAGTTAAAGAAGAGACCTTGTACATATGTATATATGAATATATATAAATACAATTGCCTTTGCACCTGAGCTTAAACATATATTTGATCTTTAAGATGGTAAAAAGGAAAAAAGGGAAAGATTTATGATAATTGTGACTTTTTATCATCGCTCTCTTGTATGCAAGTGTGAATGGAACCTGAAATCAAGTAAATATGATTTAATATAAGCAAAAAATGTAAATATGTGGATTTTATCAAATAAATAAATATATAAAACTTTTCAAAGGAACCGATGAAGGCGTAAAGTGTCAAATTTATACAGTAATCTTACATTCTTGAATAATGTGAAAGAAAAAGTATAATATTAACGTTATTTTCTTTAGTAATGCGATTTTAGTTCACATAATAAGAAGTAACTTTTATTGGTACATATATACATCTAATCGATGATCAATTCGTGAACAACTGTATATATATAGTATTGGAAAGAAGTTAACGTCATGTATCTGATACCAGATTACAAAAGAGTCAACATATTTATGTCGTATATATTGATATTCTTAGTTGAGTCATGAAGTAACTCTGTAATTACAATAGTTGTGATTTGTGTGGGGTCGTAAATGATTTCATTAGATTTACGAATTAATTTTTTCTAACAGTCGAATGCGAAGTTTTTTTTAAAGATTCTTTTTGATCTTCCAATCTAAAGAGATTAGATTTTGGCTTTTAATTCATTTATAATGGGCATAGCACCAAATATGCCCTCAACTCTTAAATGGTTCAGATTTCCCTCTTCTAATAATTGGGGTAGAGAAATTTTCAGAAATCACTATTGTTTAGTGGCTATTAATTTCTTATAACTACCATATACATAATTACTTTCTATAGCTACTATTTAGTTTTTACGCAATTGTATTCGCGCTATTGTATTCATGAATACAATAGTGAAATTCGCCTAAAAAATAGGAGAATCCAGCTGTGCGACTGTATTCGTTGTATTCACGCTACTGTATTCATGAATACAGTAGTGGAATTCGCCTAAAAATAGGGGAGTTGAGTTGTTTAATAACGGAATGAGGATCAATTAGCATGCATCACTCCTAATTTAACTCCACAAATTCAATTCTACATAAATGTTGCTGCTATTGTGCTATATTCCATGTATTCGCATGACTGTATTTATAAATAAAGTGAGGTAAAAAACAGGGATTACAGATGTTTAATTATGTATTACATGTATTCGCGCGAATGTATTTATAAATACAGTGAGATAATCCGCCTAAACTATAGTGATTACGTGTGTTTAATTATGGAAAGCACAATATTGAATTGTTTTTAATTTCACTATATTGAATTCAGTTGTATTCAAACAACAAAAACTCAAGCAAATAGATTTTATACCGTTCTGTTCAATTCGACTGTATACATTGTATTAAATTCAAAGATATTCACTATTATACATTGTATTCAATTGACCGTATTCAATTTGACTGTATTCAAACAACAAAAAAAGCACAAAACACAGTGATATTCAACTGTATTAAAAAAATATAGACCTTCGGAATACACAAATACAAGCAAAAAAATAATATATTTATACAAAAATACAATGTATTTAAGTGTATTTGTACATAATACAATGTATTTGTATCATTGTATGTGACTAAATAGCAAAGAAGAGAAGAAAGTTCGCTGGAGATGGCGTTTTCCGGCCAAAAAAAATACGATATATATTGTATTAAAACTAAAAATGAAGACGAACAAAAATTCGGCCCTCAAATCTTCTCCGGCGTAGCCATGGCCAGATCTATTCGCCTAAGAGGATGAGACAATAGTGGATGATGATGCCTACGACTCTGACTCATAATTATGTAGAAATTGATGATTCGTCCTTTTAAGAACTTCTGCCATATTATTCATCCAACGTTCATGTTGGTATGTAGACTGTAGATTGACTGAACATGTGGAAGTATTTTCAATTGCAGTAACCCTAGAGGATTCTGCGAGAGAATTCACGATTAGAAAAAGATATTTTGCTTGAAGAGAAAGAGAGAGAAAAAAGAGAGAGAGAAAGAAGAAAACTTTTACTGAGATTTTGAGAGAGAATCATGTGTTAACTCAAAGAAAGAGAGAGAAAAAACATAAATTATGTATGTCATGCCTCAATGGTAGTGTATACCATAAATACTTATTTTGTAAAAAATATAAAAGGTAGCTAAAGAAAATAATATTTTTAAAATAGTTTTGGTTTATAATAAATATGGTGTATGCCTTTGCTATAGGAGGTAAAAGTTTCTTAGATCTACCATTGTCTTTACGAAAATGGGCTAGATTCTCCCTTATTAACTAACGATAGAAGCTTCTCAATATATGAAATGGTCATTATTAAGGCGACAACTGTCATGACCCAAAACACATAATAGATCGCGATGGAACCTAACGCAGCCGTTAGGCAAGCCCACATGTGAAACTACATTCATTTACTCCTTTTTAACATTTAAAATAAATGTTTTCCTTTTAAAAGAACAAAATAAGTAAGATCTCATGCAACCATACATAGTCTTTTCTTAACAAAACACTAGCATAATAAGTACATCCACTATAGTGATAGAAATGATAAGTACAACAATACATAAATGCTAAAAATCCCTAAAATCCAGCGCTACAAGTACATGAGCAATCTAGAGAATATACAAAACTAATACAACTATTGTCTGAAAGTGATATACAGAAATAATAAACACGGTAGAGGGAGACTCCAGTGCTGCAAATCGTAGCAAGGCAAACAGCTCATCACTAAGTCTCTGTAGATGATCGGCTACGCGCCCGCGTGAGCACTGGTAGTACCTGGCTCAGTACCAACACATTCAGTGTAGAAGTGTAGCGTGAGTATGGAAAACAACGCGTGCCCAACAAGTATCTAGTCTAACCTCGAAGAAGTAGTGACGAGGGGTCGACTTGACACTTACTAGAGGTCAAATAATATAAATACATAAAGTAGACATGGTGAGTATACAACAAGTATCAACAAAGCAAATAAAAGTAACTACAATAAATCCACGCATGAGTCTATATCAAATCACTAAACATATCATAATCGGCTGTGAATGCACTAACTCAATTATTAGCAAACCAAATCCAGTTCCGATTATTAAGCACAAAGTTGGCAAGGAGAACGACCTGATTCCATTGGAATAGTGGTACTTAGTACTGCCGAGGTGAACGACCAAATCCCATAAGAGTAGTGTTACCAACCTGCCGAGGCGAACGACCCGATCCGATAAGAGTAGTGTTACTATTCTGCCGAGGAGAATGGCCCGATCCCATAAGAGTAATTTATTTCATTGCTGAGGTGAACCGCCCGATCCCATAAGAGTAGAGAAATTTACCTCGCTCACAGAAACCCTTGAGAGACAAACGACCCGATCATATATGAATAGTGTTACCAACCTGCTGAGGCGAATGACCCGATCCCATAAGAGTAGTATTACCATACTGCCGAGGAGAATGGTCTGATCCCATAAGAGTAGTGTTACCAACCTGCCGAGGAGAATGAATCGATCCCATAAGAGTAGTGTTACCATACTGCCGAGGAGAACGACCCGATCCCATAAGAGTAGTGTTACCATACTGCCAAGGAGAACAGTTCGATCCCATAAGAGTAATTCATTTCATTGCCGCGGTGAACATCCTGATCCCATAAGAGTAGAGAAATTTACCTCGCTTGCGGAAACCCTTGCGAGACGAGAAGACACAGATTTATAGTTTTTCGAGTATTTCCCAATTTTCTAAAGCAAGAAACTATGTCGATATATCTAATTAAAACCCTCAATCTCAGTCTTAATCAAGACAATTAATACACAGGATAAAATAGCACAATTAATGTCATGATGCGATTCTAAGTCCACCCGGACATATCATGAATATAGCTATGTACGAACTCTCGTCACCTCGTGCGTACGTAGCTCCCCACAACAAATAGTACACTATAATTAATACACCTAAGGGGATAAGTTCACTATTACAAGGTTAGGTCAGAGACTTACCTCAGTTCCAAGTCCTCAACCCGGCTCTTCAACCTCACTAGAACTTCTCATACGACGCCGAGGACTACGAAACTAACCAAAAGTCATATAAATTAATAAATATATGCTCAAAAGTTCATAATTTAGCTATTAGAGTAATTACCCAACACAATTTGAAAGATTCCTAAATTCATCACTGGGCCCCCGGGCCCACGTGCCCCGATTTCAGATATTTTTGATTATAAATGTTACCCATGACCTCATG
Source organism: Nicotiana tabacum (assembly GCF_000715075.1). Taxonomy (NCBI): domain Eukaryota; kingdom Viridiplantae; phylum Streptophyta; class Magnoliopsida; order Solanales; family Solanaceae; genus Nicotiana; species Nicotiana tabacum. The sequence continues at coordinate 111,875,162 of NC_134093.1, forward strand.
AACTCAAATATATAATTTATTCCCAATTACATAATAGAGTTTGTAGTCAAATCTTATATTTTATACCAAACCCTAGATTCTAACAAAGTCTCACAATTTTTCCCTTAATTTCATGTTAAATCTACCCAAAATCCGTGTATTTAACTAAAGAATTGATAGGGTTCACTTAACTCTTGATGTTGATGAAAATTCCCCACAAAATGCTCTCAAAATCCCCCAAGAACAAGCGAGAGAAAAGAGACCAATTCCCGCGTTAAAAATCAATTATGCGCAGTGATTTCTTCTTGTCACGCCTCGACCTGGGGGAGCGCGACCGGCGCTCAACAGAGTTACCCCTGTCGAGCAAGCCCGCACAGTGCCTTCTACCCAACTCACCGATGAATAAAGAGAATAATGCATTTCATTAATTAGACAGTAAGAGATCATGTGAATAACAACGATTCATTCCCATTTGTTACGTCATTGACAAGTCTCCAACACAGTACATTGTACAATCATAGTTAAAGTGGAAAAGATAATTCTACTACAACATTTTTAGTTTAACCTTCCCAAAAACAGATACAGCCAACACTATGTCTACGGAGCCTCTAACAGGAACAAAAGAGTCATATGACAGTGCCGGCAACAAGGCCCTGGCTATACATCAAAATGCTATATACAAAGGATAAGAGACACATGACCCCGAAATGAAGTGGGGTTCACCAAGTCAGCTGAGGAGAGGGTGTGCCGCTATTACTGATCAATGCCACCTGCTATGGAACCACCTGCATCCATTAAAGATATGCATCACCCCAGGTAAAATGGACGTTAGTACATATGGAATAGTACTAGTATGTAAAACTAAACACTCTCTCAATACAATGAGTAATAATAAACGGAGAATAAAACATTAAATCAATAAGATCCTCAAACAGTATCAAGGTGTCAAGTTAGGGAAAAGGTAAATTTCAAGTAAGTTTCAGTAATTTAAGTTGGGAGATATTTAGCACCGATACACCACTGTGGTTTAGCACGGAGTCTGATCTCATCCCGACAGGCTAAGTCGTCTCACCTCGAGACATACACTCAAAAATACCACCATGCACACGACATGGCGCCCGATCTCAGCCCGATCGGCTAAGCAGTCTCACCACAATGCCGTGTGGGTCGACATCACATCACATCTTACTAGCAATAATTTCATCCCATTTAAGGGGAAATATCTCATTACACCAATCTCATGCCATATAAGGGAAACAATCTCATCACATTAACATGGGGATTTACCCCTTAATCACTCCTACACCGGCATGTGTAGTTTCAGGATTAGGTTGTTCCGACCTACCCTTACTCGGTAGCTAAACGATACTCCCAAGACATTTATTATTAAAAGGATTTACCACTCATTTCATATTCTTTTACGTGTCATTCATTTATTGGCATTATTGGGCATAACACAATGTCATTCTTGGCACGTTGGCCGCACATCATATTTCATGTTCTCTTCTTTCACTTTCAAATATCATCATGGATAATCAACAATAAGGCATTTCAAATTAAGACTTTAAACACATATTTACACAATTTAGGGTCTTAGGCACATGTGATTTCTCACACACTTAACATGATAACCTTCATTATAATCATGTTTTTAAATCATAATGTAACAACGTACATCCCATACTTAAACCACATTCTCAACAGTGACTCAACATAACAAGAATCTTTGGAATACATATTGAACGCATATTTATTTTGACACAAGGGTTATTTGGGATAATCAATTTATAATAAGCATCATGACACTTACAAGGATATTGTGGGGTTCAATTCTAAGAGAACAGTTTAGCCAACATACCTTGCCTCGAGCTTTTTAAGTTACTACAATGTTCCGAAAATCACAACCACTTCGATCTATTTAGAGATATAGAAAAATTTAACACAAATTAGGAAGGAATTCTCACTTGAGAATTTTATCAAACACTAGGTGTACATTAGGGTTTCAAGATCCTCCTATGGTGGATTCTTTCATCCCACTACCCAAAGTTTACACAAATGAGCTCAACAATCTTCCCACTACCCTTGATGGTACATGCATGTAAAATAAACAACTCCCACACCCATGATTTTTCTTGGCTTATTACCAATTTTTAGTTAAAATCACGAAATTGAGGGCTATGGAGTAAAACCTTATCTCTAGGATGAAGACCTAGTGAATTCTTCTTGTTAATTCTTCAACTTTATGCAAGAATTGATGAATGATGAGCTTAGGACTTCCCCTCTCACTCTATGGCACTCCCTATTTCTAGAAATATAAGTTTTAATCTTCTAAAATGATCCATAAGACTATTTTATAAGAATGGGGTCGGGTCCAAAGATTAGAAAAAATGATGCCCCGATGCAGATCTGCGGTCGCATATGAGATCGCATAACGCTTCTGCTGTATACAAAATGGTCTGCATAATGGCCCTCCAGAACTGGGCACCCCTGCCTCACTTTACGTCCGGTCTATGGTCCGCAAACCTATTTTATGGTTGCATAATGCGCCACAGAACTTTCCTTCGGGATTGTTTTGCGCTGGATCTGCGAGGGGTTATGCGGCTCGCAAAACGATTATGTGGCCGCATAGTGGTCAAAACATTTTGCCCAAATTTCTGCCTCGGTCTGCGATAGATATGCATTCCGCAGATCCATTCTGCTACCGCAGAATGGATCGCACAAACGCCCTGTATTTCCAAAAATTTTCTTCAACTCCCCAACGCACTGTTCAACCCAAAAGGTTCGAACTACAATCGTCAACACATAAGCCTAATTCGGCACCATGAAACCCCAGGTTTTAGGTAAACTTTTATGGGGCCTTACATCCTCCCTTGCTTAAGATCGTTCGTCCTCGAATGAGGGCCAAAATCTGCCATTAGAAACCAATGTAACTCAGCTGCTAAAACACACCAACAGTTTCAACTTTTGACTAACTCCCCAAATTTTTAAAATTGTCGCGTGAGTGTCCCTTGTAACTAGGCCTATCCACCTGTCAGATAATCCCAGAAACCAATCCTAACAACATGTACATGAACCAATGACGTAACACAACATAAAAACAATGGCAACTATGGCCTCACGAGCAGTATATCACAAACAAAAGGGACACCCTTAACATCAACTGTACAAATGATACATAATTCATTGAAGGAAAACTCTTAACACTTTCATAGAACACAACTCTATAAATACATGACTATTCAAACAAATGAGAGTATTTCTTCTTCATTTCTTCCTCGGTATCCCAGGTGGCCTCTTCGACTTGTTGGTTTCGCCATAACACTTTCACGGAGGCAATATATTTATTCCTCCACTTTCAAACTTGCCTATCAAGAATGCCAACTGTAATTTCTTCATAAGTCAATTCTTCATTAACCTCGATAGTCTCAACCGAAACAATAAGCGACGGATCTCCAACCACCTTCTTCAACATGGATGCGTGAAGCACCGAGTGCACCAAATATATCTTTGAAGGTAGTTATAGCCTGTAAGCCACCTGTCTAATCCTCTGAATGATTTTTTACGGTCCGACATACCTCGGACTCAATTTCCCTTTCTTACCAAACCGCATTATACCCTTCATAGGGGAAACCTTCAAGAATACCCAATCATCTTCTTTGAACTCCAAATCCGTACGATGTATATCCGAATAGGACTTCTAACGACTATGGGCAGTTCTCAACCATTCTGTAATAATCTTAACTTTCTCTATAGCCTGATTCATGAGGTATGGCCCTATCAACTCCTCTTCCCCAATCTCAAAGCCACACAATGGGAGATCTACATCTCTTACCATATAAAGCTTCGAGCGGTGCCATCTGAATGCTAGCATGATAACTGTTGTTGTAGGCAAAGGCTATGAGCGGCAAATGATCATCCGAGCTACCTTTGAAGTCAAGAACACAAGCGTGCAACATATCCTCAAGTGTCTGAATAGTCCGCTTTGCCTGGCCGTCAGTCTGCGAGTGGAAGGTTGTACTAAGATTCACTTGAGTACCCAAACCTTGCTGAAATATTTTCCAAAAATTAGTCGTGAATTATGCCCCTCGATATGAGATAATAGAAACAGGAGTGCCATGCAACCAAACGATTTCCTTAATATACAACTGAGCATAATGTTCCGCTATGTGGGCAACCTTAATAGGTAAGAAGTGATTTAATTTCTTGAGTCGGTCCACAATCACCCAAATCGAGTCGCACTTGCGAGGAGTGCAGGCAATCCTACTAAAAAGTCCATATTGATCATCTCTCATTTCCACATCGGAATTTCTATGTTCTTTGCTAACCCACTAGGCCTTTGGTGTTCGGCCTTCACTTGTTGACAATTTGGACATCTTGCCACAACATCTGCTACATTTATATTCATATCATTCCACTAGTAAACTCCCTTAAGATCATGGTACATCTTTGTAGAGCCAGGGTGCACGGAATACCTAGAAGTGTGAGCCTCGGTCATGATTCTTTCCCGGAGACCATCCACATTTGGAACACATAATCGCCCTTGGTAACTTAGTGTGCCATTATCCATGCCAAGAGAAAAGGTCATGGTCTTATGTTTATGAATCCCCTCCTTCAATAGTACCAACAATGAATCGTTGTATTGTTTCTCCTTGACTTCCACCACAAGCAACGATTCAGCCCTATTTTGCACAATCACCCCTCCTTAACTAGAGTCTGCAAGACGAACTCCAAAACTAGCCACCCGATGAATATCCTTGGCCAAAAACCTTTGATATGCCTCCAAGTGAGCCAAACTACCCATAGATTTCCGACTAAGAGCATCCGCCACAACATTTGCCTTCCTCGGATGATATAGGATATCGATATCCTAATCCTGGAGTAACTCAAACCATCTTCTCTGCCTCAGATTCAATTCCTTCTGTTGAAAATAATTAAAGACTCTTATGGTCTGTAAATATATCAACATGGACCCAATACAGATAATGACACCAAATCTTCAATGCAAATACCAGCGCCGCAAGCTCTAAGTCATGTGTTGGACAGTTCTTTTCATGATTCTTGATGTATCACAATATACCACAAACCCACACGTACCCTTTGGTAGGGTTAACACCGGTGCCGTAGTTAATCTTGATTTCAACTCCTGTAAGATTTTTTCACAAGCATATAATCATTGGAACTTAACCGCCTTCTGCATCAATTTAGTCAGCGGAGAGGCAAGAGTAGAGAACCCCTCCACAAACTTCCTGTAATACCCTGCAAGGCCTAAGAAATTGTGAATCTCTGTTGGGGTAGTAGGTCTAGGCCGATTCTTCACAGTTGCAATCTTCTGAGGATCAACCTCAATTCCTTTTCTAGAGATGACATGACCCAAGAACATGATAGATTCAAGCCAAATATCACATTTTGATAACTTCACATACAACTTGTGCTGGTATAGGGTCTGTAGAACTTCCCTGAGATGACCGACATGGTCCTCTCGTCTTCGTAAATATACAAGGATATCGTCAATAAACACTATCACGAATAAGTCAAGAAAGGGCTTGAAGTCTCGATTCATAAGATCCATGAAAGCTGTCGGGGCATTTGTTATCCCAAAAGACATCACCAGAAATTCAAAGTGCCCATACCGGGTCCTGAAAGCTGTTCTCGGAATATCCTACCCGTTGATCTTCAATTGGTGATACCCGGACCTTAAATAGATCTTTGAGAAGTACTTAGCACCCTACAATTGATCAAACAAGTCATCTATCCTTGGTAGTGGGTACTTATTTTTTATTGTAACCTTGTTGAGCTCCCGATAGTCAATACACATTCTTAGCGACTCATCTTTCTTTCTTACAAATAGAACCGGTGCGCCCCAAGGTGAAACCCTTCTCTAAAAAATCCTTCAATTGTTCCTTTAGCTTCTTCAATACTACCGGTGCCATTCTTTAGGGTGGAATAGATATAGGTTGTATGCCTGGCATCACATCCATCCCAAAATCAATCTCCTTGTTTGGTGGGATCCCAGGGAGCTCATCCGGAAAGACCTCCAGAAATTCATTCAGAACAGGCACAAAGCTAAGTGTAGGTGCCTCAGCATCGGTGTCTGTAACCATGACCAAGTGGTAGATACATGTTTTGTTAATCATCTTCGTGTCCTTAAGGTAAGAAATAAACATACCCTTCGGCACCACATCATCTCCCTTCCATTCAATCACTGACTCATTTGGAAACTCAAACCTAATGGTTTTGGTTTGACAACCAAGCATGGGAAAACATGAATAAATCCAATCCATCCCCATTATTACATTGAAATCAACCATCCCCTAATTCAATGAGATCAGCCATGGTGTCCCGACCACATACCATAACAACACAATCCCTATAAACCCGCGCAACCATAATAGACTCACCAACCGGAGTAGATACAGAGAATGGCTCATGGAGGTGTTTCGGTTCTATCCCAAATTCCATCGCAATATAGGGAGTGATATGGGACAAAGAGGAACCGGGATCAACAAGAGCATACACATGATGAGATTAGACAGTCAATATACCTGTGACAAGATCTGGAGAAGCCTCTAAACTCTGGCGACCCCTCAAAGCATAGAAACGGTTAGGTCCTCCCGAACTCTGTGTACCACCCCTAGCTGCACCACGCCATGCGGGTGCTGGGGTGCCTCGAGTTGGAGGAGGTGTTGGGGATGTAGTAGCTCCAGAACTGGTTGGTTGTGCTATACCCCTGCCCATGCTCTGGTGAGACGAACGACAACCCCTCTGAATGTGACCCCTTATTCCACACCTATAGCATATGGGTTCATCTATGTAGCAGGCCCCAAAGTGCATCTTCCTGCACCTAGGGCATGGGGGCCTCCGCTGCTGCTGACTAGGCCCCGATGGCGGTGCACAGACTGAGGACTGAGCAAAAGATTTGGATGGCCCTAATGACCCTACCCTGAATGCTGACCTAGCACCACCACCACCACCAGAAGAACCACCAAAGTTTCCCGCCGACCGGGCCTCGCTGCTGCTCTCACGCCCCGACCTTAGGGAGCGCGACTAGCGCTCAACAGAGTTACCTCGGCCGAGCAAGCCTACACAGTGCTGTCTACCCAACTCACCCATGAATAAAGAGAAGAATACATTTCATTAATTAGATAATAAGAGGTCATGTGAATAACACCAGTTTATTTCCAGTAGTTACGTCATGAACAAGTCTCAAAAACTGTACATTGTACAATCATAGTTAAAGTGGAATAGATGATACGATTGCAGCATTTTTAGTTTAACCTCCACAAAAATAGATACAACCCACACTATGTCTACGGAGCCTCTAACATGAGCAAAAGAGTGCTATGACAGTGCCGACAACAAAGCCTCGGCTATACCTCAAAACTCTATATACAAAGGATAAGAGACACAGGACCCCGAAAAGAAGTGGGGCTCACCAAGTCCGTTGAGGAGAGGGTGTGCTGCTATTACTGATCAATGCCACCTGCTATGGAATCACCTGCATCCATTAAAGATGCAGCGACCCCGACAAAAGGGACGTTAGTACATATGGAATAGTACTAGTATGTAAAACTAAACACCCTCTCAATAGAACGAGTAACAGTAAACGGAGAATGAAACATGAAATCAATAAGAGACTCAAACAGTATCAAGGTGTCAAGTTAGGATAAAGGTAAATTTCATGTAAGTTTCAGTAATTTAAAATGGGAGATCTTTAGCACCAATACACCACCAAGTATTAGCACGGAGTCCGATCTTAGCCCGACCGGCTAAGCCGTCTCACCCCGAGACATACACTCACAATACCACCACGTGCGCAACATGGCATCCGATCTCAGCCCGATCAACTAAGCCGTCTAACCACAATGTCGTGTGGGTCGGCTTCATATCACATGTTGCTAGTAATAATCTCATCCCATTTAAGGGGAAATATCTCAACACATCAATCTCATCCCATATATTGGGAAACAGTCTAATCATATTAACACTAGGATTTATCCCTCAATCACTCCTACACCGACATATGTAATTTTGGGGTTAGGTTGTTCCTACCTACCCTTCCTCGGTGGCTAAACGATACACCCAAGGTATTTATTATTAAAATGATTTACCACTCATTTCATATTCTTTTACATGTCATTCATTTTATTGGCACTATTGTCCATAACACAATGTCATTCTTGGCATGTTGGCCGCACATCATATTTCGTGTTCTCTTCTTTCACTTTCAACTATCATCATGGGTAATCAACAACAAGGCCTTTCTAATTAAGAATTTAAACACATATTTGATCAATTTAGAGTCTTAGGCACATGTGATATCTCTCACACTTGACATGATAGACTTCATTATAATCATGCTTTTAAATCATAACGTAATAACGTACATCCCATACTTAAACAACATTCCCAACAGTGACTCAACATAACAAGAATCTTTGGAATACATATTAAACGCATATTTATTTTGACACAAGGCTTATTTGGGATAATCAATTTATAATAAGCATCATGGGACTTACAAGGATATTGTGGGGTTCAATTCTAAGAGAAGAGTGTAGCCAACATACATTTCCTCGAGCTTTTTAAATTACTACAATGTTCCGGAAATCATAGCCACTTCGATCTATTTAGAGATATAGCAAAATTGAACACAAATTAGGAAGGAGTTCATAGCTCCAGCTCACTTGAGCATTTTATCAAACACTAGGTGTGCATTAAGGTTTCAAGGTCCTCCTATGGTGGACTCTTTTATCCCACTAACCAAAATTTACCCAAATGACCTCAACAATCTTCCCACTACCCTTGATGGTATATGCATGTAAAATAAATAACTCCCACACCCAAAACTTTGCTTGGCTTATTACCTATTTTTAGTTAAAATCATGAAATTGAGGGCTATGGAGTAGAATCTTACCTCTAGGATGAAGACCTAGTAAATTCTTCTTGTAAATTCTTCAACTTTATGTAAGAATTGATGAATGATGTGCTTAGGACTTTCCCTCTCACTCTATGGCACTCCCTCTCTCTAGAAATATAAGTTTTAACCTTCTTAAATGATCCCTAAGGCTTTTTTATAAGAATGGGGTCGGGTTCAAACATTAGAAATAATGAAGCCCCGATGCAGATCTGCAGTCGCATATACGATCGCTTAACGCTTCTACGGTCCGCAAAATGTGTCGCATAATGGCCCTCCAGAATTGGGCATCTCTGCCTCACTATGCGACTAGTCTACGGTCCGCAGACCTATTATGCGGTCGCATAATGCGCCGCAGAACTTTCCTACGGGATTTGTTTGTGCTGGATCTGTGAGGGGTTATGCAGCCCACAAAATGATTATGCGGCTGCATAATGGACCACATAATGGTTCAATAATTTTGTCCAAATTTCTTCCTCGGTCTGCGGCAGATATGCTGTTTGCAGATCAGTTCTGCGACCGCACAATGGACCGCAAAAATGCCCTATATTTCCCCAATTTTTCTTCAACTCCCCAACGCCCTATATAAGCTTACTTTGGCATCACAAAACCCCGGGTTTTAGGTAAAATATTATGGGGCCTTACACTTCTTCGTGATCGCGGAAGAAGCCTCACGATCGTGAAGGCATAACTGGCCCAGCCAGTGAAGCCCTTCTTCGCGAACGCGAGTGCTGTCTCGCGATCGCGAATGCTTGAGATCCCGAACTTTGCCCAACACGGTTAGTCTTTCGCGAACGTGGACCTTATATGCTAACGCGAAGGCTACCACTCCCAGACCTTCGCGAACGTGGCCCTATATAAGCGAACGCAACTCCACCTCCGCGTCCGCGAAGAAGGAAACCAGAACCAGCATTATCATATTTTTAGATTTATCTCCGGGTGGTCCGAAATTTATCCGGGACCCCGATCAATTGCACAAACTAGTCAATAAACATAATACGGACCTACTCAAACTCTCAAAACATGAAAAACAACACCAAAATCAAGAATCGTAACCCAAAACCAACTTGAATCAACTTATGAACATCAAACTTTTCAATTAGCTCTAAACTCGTCGAATCACACTTCGACTTCTCGGAATGACACCACATTTTGCGTACAAGTCATAAATTACCATACATAACTATTTCCAGTCTGGGTATCCAAAACATACCTCGATAACACCAAATTCTACTCTAAACCAAATTTAAAGAACTAGAAAATCTTCAATGAACCACCTATCCACATTAGGCGCCGAAATGCTCCCGGGACCGAAACACACGCCCAAGTATGAAATCATCATACGAACCTATTGGAATTTTTAAATCCAGGTTCCAATGTTGTTTATTCAAAATGTTGAATCAACTCAAACTTGGTCACCTTAGGCCACTATTAAGGAACTAAGTGTTCCGATTTCAACCCGAACCTTTCCAAACCTAAACCAACCATCCTCGCAAGTTATAAAATAGTAATATCATATATAGGGAGTCTTAATTAGGGGGAACGAGGATCTAGTAAGCAAAACGACCGATTGGGTCATTACATTCTCCACCTCTTAAGCAAACTTTCATCCTCGAACGGGTCTAGAATCATACCTAGAGTGCCGAATAAATGCAGATATCTGCTCTTCATGTCCTCCTCGGCCTCCTAAGTCGCTTGCTTGACTTGTTGACCCCTCCACTGGACCTTTAGCGCAACAACCTTCTTGGACTTCAACTGGCGAACCTGCCTGTCAACAATGGCAATTGTTTTCTCCTCATAACCCAGACTATCATCTAGCTGAACCGTGCTGTAATCTAACATATGCGACCTGTCGGCATGGTACCTCCAGATCATGGACACTTGGAAGACCGGATGAACACCCGATAGGTTAGGAGGTAAGGCAAGCTCATAATCAACCTCCCAACTCACCTCAGCACCTCAAATGGGCCGATACACCTTGGGCTCATCTTTCCCTTCTTCCCGAACCTCATGACGCCCTTCATCGGTGAAACATTCAAGAGAACCTTCTCGCCCACCATAATTGATAAATTACGCGCCTTCTGATCCGCGTAGCTCTTCTGTCTAGACTGTGCTGTGCGAAGCCGCTCCTGAATCAACTTTACCTTCTCCAAAGAATCCTTCACTAAATCAGTGCCATATAACTTAGCCTCACCTGTTTCAAACCATCAGATGGGCACACGACATTGCCAACCATATAAAGCCTCAAATGGATCCATCTCTATGCTGGATTGATAACTGTTATTGTAAGAAAATTCAGCCAAGGGAAAAAATCTATCCCACAACCCTCTGAAGTCACTGACACATCCTTTGAGCATATTCTCTAGAATTTAAATTGTCCGCTCCGATTGCCCATCGGTCTATGGATGAATGGTTGTGCTGAGCTCTACTCGGGTACCCAACTCACTCTGTACTGCTCTTTAGAAATGTGAAGAGAACTGAGAGCCTCTATCTAATATGATAGAAATAGGCACACCATGCAACCGAACAACCTCCTGAATGTAAATCTGGGCCACCCTCTCCGAAGAGTAAGTAGTCACCACCGAAATAAAGTGTACCGACTTGGTCAGCGCATCAAACTTCCTCAACGTCCATGGAAACCCAACAACGAAGTTCATAGTGAAGCGCTCCCACTTCCACTCTGGTATAACAATCTGCTGCAGTAGGCCACCTGGACTCTGGTACTTATACTTAACCTTCTACCAATTTAGACATCTCGCAACATACTCAACTATGTCCTTCTTTATTCGTCTCCACCAATAATGCTGCCTCAGATCACGATACATCTTCATAGCACATAGATGAATAGAATACCGAGAATTGTACACCTACTTTAGAATTTTCTCCCTCAATCCATCAACATTAGGAACACATAGGTGACCCTGGAGTTGCAGAACAACATCCTCACTGATAGTAACCTCTTTGGAACCACCCAGTAGTACTTTCTATCTGAGAACCAACAAGTGCAGATCATCGTACTGACGAGCCTTGATCTGCTCAAGTAATGAAGACTGTGCCACAACACATGCAAGAACTCTATTGGGCTCCAAAATATCCATCCTCGCAAGTCTGTTAGCTAAGGACTTAATGTACAAAGGCAATGGCCTCTCCTCTACCGAAATGAATGCCAAACTACCTATACTCTCGGCCTTTCTGCTCAAGGCATCCGCAACCACATTCTCCTTGCTCGGATGGTAAGGATGGTAATATCATAGTCATGCAGTAACTCAAGCCACATGCACTGCCTCAAATTAAGGTCCCTCTACTTAAAAAAATGCTGCAAGCTACGATAATTGGTGTAAACCTCACAGGACACCCTAAAGAGATAATGCCTCCAGATTTTGAGAGCATGAACTATTGCAGACAACTTTAAATCATGTACGGGGTAATTCTTCTCGTGGTGCTTCATCTGATGTAAAGAAGAATATGCAATAACTCGCCCCTCCTGCATCAATACACAACCCAAACCATCACGCAAAGCGTTGCAATAAATGGTATAATTCCCTAAACTAGAGGGCAATACTAATATTGGTGTTGTAGTCAAAGCGGTCATGAGCTTATGAAAGCTCGCCTCACAATCATCGGAACATCTAAACGGAGAACCCTTCTGGGTCAATCTATTCAAGGGAACTGCAACAGATGAGATGCCCTCCACGAATCGATGATAATAACATGCTAACCTCAAGAAACTCCTGATCTCGGTCGTTGTGGTAGGACGAGGCCAACCTTGGACTACCTCAATCATCCTGGGATCCACCTTAATACCCTTACCTGATACATCATGCCCCAAGAAAGCCACAGAATCCAACCAGAACTCGCACTTGGAGAACTTAGCATAAAGCTTCTATTCCCGCAAGGTCTGAAGCACTAACATCAAATGTTGCTCGTGTTCCTCCATACTACGTGAGTAGATCTATATGTCATCAATTAAGAAAATGACAAATGAGTCAAGATACGACCTGAACACTCGGTTCATCAAATCCAGAAATGCGGCCGGGGCGTTAGTCAAGGCAAATGACATCATTAAAAACTCATGGTGGCCATATCTAGTCTAGAAAAATGTTTTCAAAATATCTGAAGCATGAATCTTCAGCTGATGATACCCAGATCTTAAATCGATATTAGAGAACACCCTGTCACCCTGCAACAAGTGAAACAAATTATCAATGCACGGCAACATGTACTTATTCTTGATGATGACTTTGTTCAACTGGAGATCATCAATGCACATCCGCATAATCCCATCCTTCTTTTTCACAAACAACACTGGTGCACCCCAAGGCGAAACATTGGGTCGAATGAACCCCTTCTCAAGCAACTCCTGAAGCTGCTCCTTTAACTCTCTCAGCTCCTTGGGAGCCATATGGTAAGGCAAAATAGAAATATGCTGGGTGCCTGGCACCAAATCAATACCGAAATCGATATCTCGATCCAGCAGGATACCTGGTAGATCAGCAGGAAATACATCGAAAAACTCTCGTATCACCGGCACTAAATCTAATGCGGGAGTCTCTGTAGTAGTATCTAGAACAAAGGCTAAGTAGGACAAACAACCCTTCTAGACCATATGTCGAGCCTTCGAAAGAAATAACCCGGCTGGAAGTATCGAAAGACGAACCCCTCCAATCTAATCTAGGAAACTCAGGCATCGCCAAGGTAACAGTCATGGCATAGAAATCAAGAATGGCATGGTATAGGGACAACAAGTCCATGCCCAAGATAACCTTGAAATCAACCATATCAAGCAATGGAAGATCTGCTATAGTCTTCTATCCACAGAAAGTCACCACACAAGATCGGTAGACCCGATCCAAAAATAATAGAATCACCTACTAGTGTGGAAACATATATAGGAACACCCAAGGAATCGTGAGAAACATCCAGATAAGGAGCAAATAGAGAAGAAATATAGGAGTAAGTAGACCTTGGATCAAATAATACCGAGGCATCCCAACGACAGGCAGAAATAGTACCTTTGATCACTGCATCAGAGGCGACTGCCTATGGCCTGGTAGGGAAAGCATATAATCTAGCCGGAGCACCACCTAACTGGCCCCCACTTCTAGGTCGACCCTTACCCACCTGCCATCTTCCTCTGACGGCCTAGCGGTCGGTGTGGTAGCTGGTGTGGTAATCATGGTCCAATGGTCTTGCTTCTCGGCCTTGCCCCGAAGTCTGGGATAAAACCCTTTCACGTGGCCAAGATCCCCGCACTTGAAACAACCCCTCGGAGCAATAGACTTCTAACCTAAAGTCTGACCTTGATGGCTAGAATACCTACAGGATGAACCCTGAATAGTTAGCGGATGGTAAATACTCTTTACAATGGCACTGATGTAGGGTTATGCTGGAGCACTCCGAGCATGCGGTGGTGCTGACTGTATGGGCCTGCTAGACTGACCTTTCATGAACTGACCTCTAGCTCCATTGAGGTTGTGAATACACTTGATCCTATGAGCTATAGCCACAACCAAATGAAAAAGAGTCCTCGTCTCTACCTCACAGGCCATAGAAACCTGAATCTCAGGGTGCATACCAGCAATGAACCTCTGCACCTTCTTTGCGTCTGTGGGGAGTATAATAGCTACATGGAGAGACAAGTCAGTGAATCTCCCCTCATAGTCGGTCAAATACATATGACCCTGACGGAGTCGCTCAAACTGACCCCGAAGTTCCTCTCTCTCAGAAGGTGGTATGTACTTCTCCATGAACAGATGTGTAAACGGATCCCAAGTCAAGAGAGGTGAACTTGCTGGCCTGCTAAGAAAGTAAGCCTGCCACCATCTGCGGGACTTGCCCTCAAGCTAAAAGGTGGTGAAGTCCACCCTGTTGGTCTCTAATATCCCCATGTTATGTAGCCTATCCATGAACTGTTCAATGAAATCCTGGGGGTCCTCTGACTGCTCACCCCCAAAGTTAGAGGCGAGAAGTCTAGTCCATCTGTCCACATACTTCTGCTGATCAACGATCGCGACTAGTACAGACTTTAGCATAGCTGCTGCAACTAGCTAGGCTCCGCCTGCAGGTAGTGCACCTAGGGTCTGATAAATGGCAGTAGCGTGCCTTGGAGCCTGAGCGGTAGGGGTCTGTGCTCTCCTCCCGCCTGAGATGTGGCAGGGTCCGCTGGAAATAAAATAAGTGGCGTTATAGAGTCCATGAACCGCAGCATACGCCCCATGAACTCTTGGAATCCCGGTGTAGTCATGAAATCTGATGGGGTTTGCTCAGCTACATGCGCCTTATCCTGCTCCTCAATAACAACATCCTCTGCTGGATCTACTGGTGGTACTACGGGAGCAACTCTAGGACGCCCTCGTCCTCTGGCAGGAGCGGGAGCCCTCCTCCGACCTCTGCTTTGGCCTTTAGCAACGGGGGGAGCAGCTCACCTACCGCCTGGTACATCTGCTATACGCGTTCTCACCATCTGTGAGAGATCAATAGAGAGATACTTAGCACAATGTCAACTGCACGATAAGAGATGAAGAAGTTCCCTAACACCCTATAGCCTCTCAAATATAAGTACGGACGTCTCCGCACCGATCTGCAAGACTCTACTAGGCCTGCTCATGACTTGTGAGACCTATGTGAACTTAAAGCTCTGATACTAAGGTATCACGATCCAAAACCCATAATAGGTTGCGATGGCACCTAACGCCGCCATTAGGAAAGCCTACAAGTGAAACTACATTCATTTACCCTTTTTTAACAGTTAAAACAAAGGTTTTCCTTTTAAAAGAACAAAATAGGTAAGATCTCATGCAACCATACATACTCTTTTCTTAACAAAATACCAGCATCCATTGTAGTGATAGAAATGATAAGAACAGCAGTACATAAATGCAAAAATTCCCCAAAATCCTGCGCTACAAGTACATGAGCAATATAGAGAATATACAAAACTAATACAACTACTGTCTGAAAGTGATAGACAGAAATAATAAACATGGTAGAGGGAGACTCTGGTGGTGCAGATCATAGAAAGGAAAACAGCTCACCACTAAGTCTCTGTAGATGATCGGCTACGCGCTTGTGTGAGCACTAGTAGTACCTGTCTCCGTACCTACACATTCAGTGCAGAAGTGTAGCATGAGTACGAAAAACAACAGGTACCTAACAAGTATCTAGTCTAACCTCGAAAAAGTAGTGATGGGGGGTAGACTTGACACTTACTAGAGGTCAAATAATAATATAGATACATAAAATAGACATGGTGAGTGTACAACAAGTATGAACGAAGCAAATAAAAGTAACTATAGTAAATCCACTTATGAGTCTATATCAAATCACAAAAACATCATAACTGGCCGTGAAAGCGCTAACTCAATTATTACCAAACCAAATCCAGTTCCGATTATTAAGCACGAAGCTGCCGAGGCAAACGGCCTGATCCCATTGGAATAGTGGTACTCAGTATTACCGAGGCAAATGATCCGATCCCATAAGAATAGTGTTTACCAACTTGTAGAGGCGAATGACTCGATCCCATAAGAGTAGTGTTACCATAGTGCCGAGGAGAACGGCCCGATCCCGTAAGGGTAATTTATTTCACTACCGAGGCGAACGGCCCGATCCTATAAGGGTAGAGAAATTTGCCTCGCTCGCGGAAACACTTGCAAGACAAGAAGACACAGGTTTATAGTTTATCGAGTATTTCCCAATTTGCTAAAGTAAGAAACTAAGTCGTTACATCTTATTAAATCCTCAATCTCAGTCCTAATCTAGACAATTAATGCATAGGATATGAATAAAATAGCACAATTAAAGGCATGATGTGATTCTAAGTCTACGCAGACATATCATTAATATAGCTACGTACGGACTCTCGTCACCTCGTGCGTACGTAGATCCCCACAACAACTAGTACACAATAATTAATACACCTAAGGGCATAATTTTCCTCTTACAAAGTTAGGCAAGAGACTTACCTCGGTTACAAGTCCTCAATCCGGCACTTCAACCTCACTAGAACTTCTCAAACGATGCCGAGGACTTCGAAACTAACCAAAAGTCATATATATTAATAAATATAAGCTCAAACGTTCATAATTTAGCTATTAGAGTAATTACCCAACCCAATTTGGAAGATTCCTAAAATTCACCCCTGGGCCAACATGCCTGGATTCCAAAATCTTCGAATATAAATGTTACTCATGACCTCACGAACTCAAATATATAATTTATTTCCAATTGCATAATAGATTTTGTGGTCAAATCGTAATTGTTTTTTACAAAACCCAAGGTTCTAACAAAATCTTACAATTTTTCCCTTAATTTCATGTTAAATCCTATAATTCGTGTATTTAACTAAAGAATTGATAGGGTTCACTTAACTCTTGATGTAGATGAAGATCCCCAACAAAATGCTCTCAAAATCGTCCAAGACCAAGTGGGAAAAGAGAGAAAAAAGACCATCATCAATGAAGGTTGGCATTGAGTCCCCTACCTTTTTAGAACGTATACATGGTGATATATGTGGACCTATTCACCCACCAAGTATGTTATTTAGATATTTTATAGTCCTAATAGATGCATCTTCAAGATGCTCTCATGTTTGCCTACTATCATCTCGCAATCTGGCGTTTGCAAAGTTATTAGCCTAAATAATTCGATTAAGGGCACAATTCCCAGATTATCCTATAAAGGCTATTCGCTTTGATAATGCTGGAGAATTCTCATCTCAAGCTTTTGATAATTACTGTCTATCAGTTGGAATAAAAGTTGAACATCCTGTAGCTTATGTTCATACTCAAGTTGGCCTTGCAGAGTCATTTATTAAACGACTGGAATTGATAGCAAGACCACTACTTATGAAAACAAAATTGCCCACTACTGTTTGGGGCCATGCTATCTTGCACGCAACATCACTTATCCGTCTCAGACCAACACATTATAATAAATATTCTCCGTCGCAATTAGTTTTTGGTCATGAACCAAATATTTCCCATCTACGAATTTTTGGATGTGCTGTATATGTGCCAGTAGCACCACCACAGCGCAGTAAGATGGGCCCCTAAAGAAGGTTAGGAATATATATTGAGTTTGAATCACCCTCTATTATTCTCTATCTTGAACCATTGACTGGAGATTTATTTACTGCTCGATTTGCAGATTGTCGATTTGATGAAACAAATTTTCCACAATTAGGGGGAGAGAAAAAGGAAATCAAAAGAGAAATTGTGTGGAAAGTTTCATCATTATCTCATTTTGATCCACGTATCCCTATATGTAATCAGGAGGTCCAAAAGATCATCCATTTACAAAATATAGCAAATCAAATGCCAGACGCATTTACTGATTTGAAAAGGATAACTAAGTCACATATCCCTACAGAGAATGTGCCTATATAAATTGATGTCCCAGCAGGACCATCTATTAGCATTAGAACTAGTGAACCTAAAGCACGCCTGAAGCGTGGTAGGCGTTTGGGTTCTAAGGATCGAAATCCTAGAAAACGAAAATCGACAAATGATCAAAATGATATTATGAAGGGATCTCCTGAAGAAACCCAAGATCTGATTAGTTCTGAGATTCCTGAAGAAATCAATGAACCTGAGACTCAAGTGAGTGAGGAACTTTTAATAAGTTGTACTGGTGATGGGATTAATTTAAATCGATCTGAAATTGTGGTGGATAATATTTTTGCTTATAATGTTGCACTTAACATTATGCAAGATAGTGAGGATTGTGAACCCCTATATGTCGAAGAATGTCAACAAAGATCTGATTGGCCAAAATGGCAAGGGGCAATTCAATCAGAATTGAACGCACTTGCTAAAAGAGAGGTCTTTGGACCAGTAGTCCAAACACCTGCTGGTGTAAAACCAGTTGTTCATAAATGGGTATTTGTGCGAAAAAGGAATGACCAAAATGAAGTTGAAAGATACAAGTCTCTCCTTGTCGCACAAGGATTCTCACAACGACCTGGAGTTGATTATGAAGAAACATATTCACCAGTTATGGATGCCATAACATTTCGATATCTCATCAGTTTAGCCTTACATGAAAGACTTGAAATACATATGATGGATGTGGTTACAACTTATCTGTACGGGTCACTTGATAATGAGATTTACATGAAAATCCCTGAAGGTTTTAAAATGCCTGAAGCATATTCGAAATCTCGGGAAATGTATTCAATCAGATTACAAAGATCTTTGTACGGTTTAAAGCAATCTGGGCGCATGTGGTATAATCGCCTTAGTGAATATTTACTGAAAGAGGGTTACATAAATGATGCTATTTGTCCATATTTTTTTATAAAGAAAATGACATCAGAATTTGTTATACTTGCTGTTTATGTTGATGACATAAATCTGAGATGAAAGATCTTAAGAAAGAATTTGAGATGAAAGATCTTGGAAAAACAAAACTTTGTCTTGGATTGCAAATTGAACATTTAGCAAACGGGATCTTTATGCATTAATCTGCATATACAGAAAGGGTCTTAAAATGCTTTTACATGGACAAAGCGCACCCATTGAGTACACCAATGGTTGTTTGATCACTTGAAGTGAATAAGGACCCGTTCCGACCTCCAGAAGAGGATGAGGAACTCCTTGGTCCTGAAACACCCTATCTCAGTATAATTAGTGCGCTTATGTATCTTGCTAATGCTACAAGGCCTGATATTGGAATGGGATTAAGCATATTTTACGATATTTAAAGGGAACTCTTGATATGGATTTGTTTTATGCTAACAAAGGTAGTGCAGATCTTGTTGGTTATGCAGATGCATGTTATTTATCTGATCCCCATAAAGCTCGATCTCAAACTGGGTACATATTTACATGTGGAGGTACTGTCATATCATGGCGCTCCACAAAGCAGTCAATTATTGCTACTTCTTCAAATCATGCTGAGATAATAGCTATTCATGAAGCAAGTAGGGAATGCATATGGTTGAGATCAGTGATTCATTTTATTCAAGAAAAATGTGGTTTGGAGTGTGATAAAAGATACACAATTTTATACGAAAACAATGCTGCATGCATAGCCCAATTGAAGGAAGGATTTATAAAAGGGGATAGAACGAAGCACATTTCACCAAAATTATTCTACACACATGATCTTCAGAAAAATAGTTACATTAATGTGCAGCAAATCCGTTCAAGTGACAATCGGGCAGATTTATTCACTAAATCTTTGCCAACTTCAACTTTTGAGAAGATGGTATACAAGATTGGAATGTGGAGACTCAAATATTTGAAACAAGGTTTTCATCAGGGGGAGTAAAATACGCGATGTACTCTTTTTTCCTTACTAAGGTTTTTTCCCACAGGGTTTTTCTTATAAGGTTTTTAATGAGGTAGCTAGAAATGCGTATTACTAAATATGTGTACTCTTTTTCCTTCACTAGGATTTTTTCCCACTAGGTTTTTACTAGTAAGGTTTTAACGAGGTACAATACCTTTTAATGAACATTCAAGGAGGAGTGTTATGAAAATAATTATATTTTGGATGTTCATTTATTACTCCGCTATAGATAATCTTCCTGAAGAAGATTATCCATTTTGTACTCTGTTGATGTTTATCTACAAGCAGCTGAGGCAGGCAGGTTGCAAGTAGCTGAGGCAGGCAGGTTGCAAGCAGCTCAATGAAATGATTTGTAGCAGTTTCTTATTAAACAGGCAGGTTGCAAGCAGCTCATGCAGACAGCTTACAAGCAGCTAAAGAAAAGCCTTGCAGCTGCTTCCTGAAAAGCCTCGCAGCTGCTTCCTTTCTTCTATAAATAGAGGAGTTTTCAGTTCATTATGTACATAAATTTGAAGTTTGAATAATATATCAGTTTCTCTCAATACTTGTCTTTACTTTACAGTTTTTATTTTATAACAGATAAAAAGTTATAAACTGAAGGAATTCTCATGAGGATTTTCAACGGCAAAAATTCGGACAAAACACAAAATGGTCAGTTGGTCGAAACTAATTGCATTGGCTAGCCAAAAAGTATATATATACTTATATACTTTTTGGCTAGCCAATGCAATTAGATTTGCATGTAAATCCCTAAGATAACTCCCAAGTAAGTTTGTAAGAAAATTTAGGCGAACATTTTGTGAACAAAAGGAATTTTCTTGGGTATGGTTCTTGGATAATTTCGCCGGAAATCCCTATTAAAATTCACAAGTAAATCCGCATTAATATTTACACAGGAAAATTCCCATGAAAAATGTACATGCAAATTCCTATACCCCCCCCGGCCCCACGGTGATAGTCCGCGAATAAATCTCAAAGTAAATTTTATGATTAACCTAAAATTTTATTCTAAATCTCCAAGAAACATTTCAAGATAATTCTTTTGTAGGAAAATCACAATGTAGTATCTGGACAGTTTGGGTAATTGGGCAGTTTGTATTCTCATTGTCTCTTCCAAATATAGATTTAATGCTAGTTATGGGGAAAGTTGATTTTAGTTAATGAAATATCATTGAATGGCTACAAACTACCCTCTATAGCCACTCAAAATTTTAATAGCCCACGTGTTTTTTCATTGACAGGAAATGGCCCTTCGGCCCAAAAATATTGCATCCAGTAGCCCGAAATATCTATTTTTTATATTTTTTGTATATTGACAGTTTACTTTGTATATATTTTGTATAGTAACAGACTATTTTGTATATATTTTGTATAGTAACAGTCTATTTTGTATAGTGACAATCTATTTTGTATATATTTTGTATAGTGACAGTTTATTATATATAAACTGTATAGTGGCAGTCTATTTAGTATAGTTTTGTATAGTGACAGTCTATTTTGTATATATTTTGTATAGTGACAGTCTATTTAGTATATGTTTTGTATAATGACATTCTCTTTTTGTATATATTTTGTATAGTGATACTCTATTGTATATAAATTATATAGTGACAGTCTATTTTGTATAATTTTTTTTATAGTGACAGTATATTTTGTATATATTTCAATTTTATGTATAGTTATCTCCTCTCGTCTTCCTCTCATTGAGGAACCAGCCACCGGCGTCCATGGCCTCACAGTCGCCGAAAATGGTAACAAGATCACCGGAGTTTTAAATTTTCAGCAAAAGATCTTCAAAATATTAACTTCATATTCACAAAAACTATAAGAAAAAATCAGAAAAAGAAGACAATACTGTCTCTCTCGTTGCCTTATGCTACACCTCTACCGAAATCCGGTCGGCCAACGATGACCATGACTGCTCCTCTCGCTTTCCTCTTCTTCCCTATAGGTTGCTGCTACTGATTTTTAGTAGTCACCGCCGGAATTGACCACTAGCTGGTGACGGTATTACCCCCATCGACGACGATTGTTTCACGCTATTGATACGACATCCCTATCCTCCTTCATCTATATTTCTTTTGTTTTGATGTTGTTCTAACGGGTAAAAGTCCAAATCTTCTTAGATCTTGCCGGTTTTAAGATTTTCCGACGAGGTATCTAAATGAAAGAAATTCGGTCAGTGAGGTTTCCGGCTAGCAGTTGTTATTGTTTTTAGGCTATGACTTGTATGGGTCAATTTATGGCTACCGAATGTTATATGTTTTGCCTGATGGGCTATAAATGAATTTTTCTCGAAAAATAATAGCTCAGCCTTTCTCACTTTCTTATCCTTCATTCTTTTCCACACCTCCCTCTGCTTGCATAAGTAGGAGTTTGGTTTAGTGGTAAGAGCGCAACTTATGATATATGGATTAGGGGTATGCCATGGACTTAAATTCTGCTGGTGACAAAATCTTAGTATTTAAGTGGATAAGGATAGAGGGGCGAGTCTATTTTTCATTGTATTTTGAACTGTACGCGCCACTAGCCTTTGGGAATTTTTAGGTGTGTGTGTATATTAACAAATACCTTTAACGAAATATTGTTCGTCTTTTATACCCTTTAAGAATATATTTTATATTAGACAAAGTAGTAATTTTTGTCATTTTCCTAATATGTAGGAATAGTCATTAAATTATTTCCTAATATTTAGGGACAATCATTTAATGATTTGCCTAATATGTAGGAAGTCATATAATTATTTTCCTAATAATTAGAGAGAATCATTTAGTTATTTGTCTAATATTGAGGACTTTGATATGAAAAATTATATAATTATTTAATTTGAGTTCTTTCAATTTTCTTCCCGTTCTAGGAGTCCTTCACTATCAAATTTGTTTAAAGTTAGAAGTATTTTATAAGTTTACAAATATATTTTTTTGTTGTAAAATGTTTTGTGTAAGAGTGCTTCTTGTCTTTTTCTTTTTCGACTTTTAGGTTTACAAGCTCTTTTTTTTTTTTTTGGTTAAAATGTTTTAGGTTTAGTAATGCTTATTTTATTTTTATTTTTCACAACTATTATTCTTCGTAAAATTATGTAATTTGATTATACAAAATGAGCTACAGTAATTTATTCTTTTTCTAATCTGTTGGAAATAATTCATACTCTATTTATAATTCATACTATATATATAATTCATACTATATAAGCAATATAGTATGAATATATTTTTTAGCATTCTCAGGTGAACTTGTGAATACGTTTTCAAAAAAAAAAAAACTCTTAAATGTTTCAAGGATTATATGTGATTGCTGAAATTAAAAAAATAAAAGCATGATAAATTATGAATTTAAAGTGATTGAATTATAAAAATAAAACAAATTTTTAGTTGTGTATATTGACTGATGATTGAGAACTCGTATGAAGATTCATTATTTTAGAGAATATTAACTATTATTTAATCATTCAAACATAATATTTAAATATATTATTTATATAATATTTCAAAATTCTTACTTATTGAGATGTACACGCGCGAAGCGCATATCATAAGACTATATACCTCATCCAACTTTGGGATCTTAGTTAGTACATAAATAGATGTAGTTTGAGTCAATACAACAAAAAACTGATCTTGTTCTTGTAGTTGCCAAGTAAGCTGGAAACTACAGCGACCAATGTATTGAGTTATTGTCATGACCTGAAATTTTCACTTTCGGGACCGTGATGGCACCGATCATTTTGCTTGCTAGGCAAGACAACATTAAAATAATATTAAGCATTTCTAAACAAATTAAATTAAATGAAATTCAATTACTGAAATAGAGTGCGGAAGACCATAACTACCGAATCATCAAAATACATCCCCGAATCTAGTGTCACAAGAGCACGAGCTACTAGAATAATAAAAATAAAGGTTTAAATAAAATTCAAGTTGTTTGAAAGATAATACACAGCTAAGATATGATAGAAGGGTACTTCAAACTGTGGACGTTGTGCAGTTATACCTTAAGTCTCCTCTAGGTAGCTGAATCCGAGCAAGTCTATGGTACGCCGCTGGGACCAACTCCAAAATCTGCACAAGAAGTGCAGAGTGTAGTATGAGTACAAGCGACCCTATGTACTCCGTAAGTGCCGACCCTAACCTCGATAAAGTAGTGACGAGGCTATGACAAGACACATACGTAAACAATATGTACAAGCATATACAAATACGAAGCAACAATAACACAATAATTAATAATTTATAAATTTGGGATGGAACATGTGTAGCTGATAATATAAGTGTCACGTAGCAGCCAATTAATTCAACAATAATAAAATGAGTAGCTGATAATATGAAAATAACATGGCACCACCCTTCGTGCTTTTACTCTTATTATTCCCATAAATTTGTAAGTAAATAATAAGATTGGGACGACATCACCCTTCGTGCTTTAACTCTCTTCTCGCACGGTATCATCCTTCATGCTTGTAACGATCCGGCCGGTCATTTTGAGTATTACAGCCCCGTTCTCCCATTTACTGTTCAATTTATGCTTTACCGTTGTTGTATGACTTGTGGGGGTAATTGGTTCGGGTCCAGTGAGGTTTTGAAATGAATTGATACACTTAGTCTTCAAGATGAAAGCTTAAGTTGAAATAGTTGAACGGATATTGACTATGTTTAGAAGACCCAGGAATAGAGTTTTGATGATTCCAATATCTCCGTATGATGATCTTGGACTTAGGAGCGTGTCCGAAAAGTTATTTGGAAGTCCGTAGTTAAATTAGGTTTGAATTGGCTAAAAGGAAAGATTTAAGTTTGGAAGTTTGACCAGGGAGTTGACTTTTTGATATCGGGGTCAGAATACAATTTTGTAAATTTGAATAGGTCTGTTATATCGTTTATGACTTGTGTGCAAAATTTGAGGTAAATCAGACTTGATTTGTTATGTTTCGGCATCGAATGTTGAAGTTAAAAATTCTTAGTTTCATTAAGCTTGAATTGGGGTATGATTCATAGTTTTAGCATTGTTTGATGTGATTTGAGGCCTCAACTAAGTTCATATAATATTTTAGGACTTGTTGGTATATTTGGTTGAGGTCTCGGGGGCTTCGGGTGAGTTTCAGATGATTAACGAATCAAATTCGGACTTAAGGAAATGCTGGAATATTTCTGTTGCTGGTGACTTCGCACCTGCGCATGAAGAACCATAGGTGCGGCCCGCATAAGCCAGAAGCCCTTCGCAGAAGCAGACTGGGCACTGCTGGGCAGGAGCCAAAGATGCAGAATTTTGCATGCAGAAGCGCGACCGCAAAAGCGGTGACACTGATCGCAAAAGTGGAAGGAACCGCATATGCGAAGGAACCTGCACAGAAGTGCGACCGCAGAAGTGGTCCTGGACATCGCAGAAGCAATCACTACTGGCCAAGGCTGTCTCGCAGATGCGAGCTTGTTACGCAGAAGCAATGGTCGCAAATGCGACCTAGTGTCCGTAAATGCGAAAACGCTGGGCAAAATGCCTTATATTCGAGGGTTCAACATTTTTATCCATTTTCGGATTTTGGGGCTCGGTTTGATCGAATGTGGAGAGGATGTTTTCCACACAACTCGGGATAAGTGTTCTTGAATTCCTTGTGATTATATTTCATGAAATAATCTTCATTTTTGGTGTATGATTATCAAATCTTCAAGAGAAATCGAAGGAAATTTCTATAATTTCATAAAACAAATTTTTGAGTTTTGAATACCGATTCGGAGTCATATTTGAGTAAAATTAGTATGGTTGAACTCGTAATTGGATGGGTTATCAGATTTTGTGAATTTCGTCAAATTCCGAAACGTGGGCCCCAATGTCATTTTTTTGAGTGGAGTTAGGAATTTTTATAAATTATTAAATTGCAAGCATTGGAGTATATTTTGATTAATTTGCACGTTGTTTGACTAGTTTCGTATCATTTGGCGTAGAATTTATGAAATATGAAGGCGTTCGTAGGTTGATACACGCGGAATGGAATTTCCGGAGTATTGTTTAGCTTGCCCGGCATTAGATTCGTCTTGTTCGAGGTAAGTAACTCTTCAAATCTTGGAGCCGAGGGTATGAACCCTAACAATATGTGTTATATGTTTGGTGTTGAGGTGACGCACATGTTAGGTGACGGGCGTGTGGGCGTACACTGTGTGAATTGTGACTCCGTTATTTCTGCGGTATGTGTAGTTACCTGAATTTATCTGAAATCATGAAATCTCTATGTACTAGAGTTATGGAGTTGTGATTCGTATTAGAAACCATGTCTAGGCTACATGCTTATTATGTTGGGACCCATTGAGGTCATTACTGTTGTTGAGTTATTTTCTTACATTGTAATGTCATACTCAGTCATATTCATTCATTGCATATCATATCTCAGTCTCTATTGTTATTTATTGATACATCATATAATTATTGTGGGCTAGTTCATGTCATTGTGAGCCCGAGAGACTGGAGAGGTTGATGACTGAGTGAGGCCGAGGGCCTAATTTTGAGATATTGATACTATAACATGTGAGTTGTCCATATATCACGTGAGTTGTCCGTGCGAATGTTAGAGCTTGGGCTGAAGGAGCGTCTCCGGAGTCTGCACACACCCCGAGTGAGCGCGATTGATTTATAATGAGGGATGGATCTTCCCTCGACATGGATCTTGTCCGAAGAATTTATACCTGGGGATGGATCTTCCCCATGGGCTGGATTGGCTCTACTCAGTACTGAGTGACTGATGGTCAGTTGATGTATATTCTCCGAGATGGATCTTCTCTGGGCCGGATTGGCCATATACAGTACTGAGTGATTGAGTATGATGAGTTGAAAGTGTGAGACAGTGAGATTGAGTACTCTGAGAGTGTGAGTACATGAGTTCATCTCTGAGATACATTGCATTGACATGCACACACGACATACAGACATAGAGATGTATCTTCCTCATGTTGTACGGTATCACGTCATTCATGACTTCTCACACATATTTGCATATGGGCATAGTGATGCATTTTACACTGGCTATCTGGAAATAAAATAAAATATCTTATTTATTGTTGAAAGGATTTTTGGGAAAATTACTGTTTTCAAACTTACTCATAATTTTTGGAGACTTCGATAAACGATTTATGTTTTCACTGATATACTTGAAAGGCACAACTATTTTCAGAAATCATGATTAGGTTGAGCATTTTATCTCTGCGTTACCTCTTTTATTACTTGCTTTACATTGTTATGGACTGTTGTTGGCTATTGGTGTTAGACCCGACCTTTGTTCCAGCTCGTCACTACTTTTAACCTAAGGTTAGGTTTGTTACTTATTGAGTACATGAGCTCGGTTGTACTCATACTACACTTTCACACCTTGCGTGCAGATTTTGGCTGCTGACGTTGCTGAGACTGACGGGAGCTGAATTTGAAGATGTACCCGCATTCCGGTTGTAGCCGCATCTTGTTCAAGGTAGCCTTAGATTTATAAAGATCTGTTTATGTATATTTCGAACAGATGTTTTATTTATTTCATACCAGCTTTGTATATTCTAATCTTAGAAACTTATGATTCCTACTACCAGTCCTTGAGTAATGTATAAGATTTAGATATTTTCTTTTACTTAATTGTCTTGTTAAATTTCATTGGAATTGGATATTTGATAACTGGCTTACCTAGCGGGTTGGGTTAGGTGCCACCACGACTAGTTAGATTTTGGATTGTGATAGTGCTTTAACTCTCTCCTGCACGGCATCATCCTTCGTGCTTTTACACTCTTTGTGAATGGAACGACATCACCCTTCGTGTTTTTACACTCTTTCTCACTATGGCAAGGATGATATAAATAATATAAATGGCACAACATCACCCTTCTTGCTTTTACACTCTTTTGTACTATAAAAATAATAATAAAAATTTGAAAGAGTATTTAAATGCGGGAATATATACTTATCAATCAATTCAATACCAGAATACCGACTTCGCCTTCCAAAATATTCAACAATAATCAAACTAGCAATAATCTCATGTAAAATGATCCAATAAACAATGATATCTTAAGCAGGAATATCTTAATTAAATAGGAAATTATTCACAATAAACAAATTCCACCGGCATGCTTTGACTCAACCACAACAAATAAGTACCCGTCACCTCACATATACGTTGTACCCGCACATTAAATCACATAGCAAATAGATAAATAAGTCTTACTCCCTCAAGTCAAGGTTAACCACGACACTTACCTTGATTTGCAACCAACTCAAGATTCCAATAAACCTTTGCCTTATGAATTGATGTCTCAATGTCACGAATATAGTCATAAACAATTTAATATACTCAACACGAATTATAGAAATCAATTCTATATGAAAATACTAAATTTTCCAAATAAAATCCGAAAATTAACTCAAAAATCGTCCGTGGGGCCCATGTCTCGGAATCCGACAAAATTTACAAATTATGAATGCCTATTCAAACACGAGTCCAACCATAAAATTTTACCAAATTATGACATAAACTCGACTTTCAAATCCCCAAATCTTATTTTCAAATCTCAGTCCCAAATCCTCGAATTTCACCTCAAAAACACATAATCTAGTCGGAATAATCGATGATAATTCAATATTATTGACTAACAGTGATCACAAGTGACTTACCTAAAGTTTTCTCGTGAACTCTCACTAAAAATATGCCTCAACCTATGTTGGAAATATCCAAAATGACAAAAATGTCGGAACCCTCTGTTTTTGTAATCTGTCCAGTGCTTTCGAACCTGCGTACACTTAACTGCATCTGCGGTTCCGCTTTTGTGGAGATTATGGTCGCTTCTGCAACGAGGCTGCCCCTTCCTTTTTCCGCTTATGCGATGCATGTGCCACTTCTGCGATGCCCCGCCCGCTTCTACGGACTATCTGCTTCTGCGAGGCCAGGCTCGCTTCTACAAGCTCGCACCTGCGGTCTAAAATGCGTAGGTGCGATTACCCCAAAAGGCCAAAATTTCAGATTTTCGTTAAGTTCAAACTTTGATCCGTTAACCATCCGAAATTCACTCGAGGCCCCCGGGACCTCAACCAAATACACCAACAAGTCCTAAAACATCATACGAACTTAGTCAAAACCTCAAATCACATCAAAACGCTAAAACCATGAATCATACCCCAATTCAAGCTTAAGGAACTTAAGAATTTTCAACTTCTACATTCGAGGCCGAAACCTATCAAATCAAATCCGATTGACCTCA
Organism: Nicotiana tabacum; assembly: GCF_000715075.1. Taxonomy (NCBI): domain Eukaryota; kingdom Viridiplantae; phylum Streptophyta; class Magnoliopsida; order Solanales; family Solanaceae; genus Nicotiana; species Nicotiana tabacum. Next base: position 111,904,562 of record NC_134093.1, read on the forward strand.
AATTTTGCACACAAGTCATAAATGACATAACGGACCTATAAAAATATTCAGAACTAGGTTCTGGCCCCGATATAAAGAAAAGTCAATTTGTGGTCAAGCTTTGGAATCTATAAGCTTCCAAACTTCCAATTTTCAACAAATGGCGATAACTTAAGCTAGAGACTTCCGATTTTGATTCCGATCATACGTCCAAGTTCAAAATCATGATACGGACCCACCGGGACCGTCAGAACACCGATCCGAGTCTATTTACTAAAACTATTGAGCGAAGTCAACTCAGTTTAGTTTTAAAAGCATTATTTCTCATGTTTATCAATTTTTCACATGAACGTTTTTCAGAAAAATATACAGACTGTGCACGCAAGTCGAGGATAGTAGAATGGTGTTATTTGAGGTTTTTGAACACTCAAATAATTATTAAATATAAAGATGACCTTTTGGGTCATCACATTCTCCACCTCTACAACAAACGTTCGTCCTCGAATGAAATTAGAAAAGGTACCTGGGCTGGTGAAAAGGTGTGGGTATCTACTCTGCATGTCTGATTCGACCTCCCAGGTAGACTCTTCTACCGGCTGACCTCTCCATTTTACTCGAACGGATGGATAACTCATAGACCTCAACTGTCGGACCCGTCGGGCTAGAATAGGTACCGGCTCATCCTCATAAGTCAAATCCTTGTGCAATTGGACTGAGCTGAAATCTAATATATGGGACGGATCACCATAATATTTCCGGAGCATAGACACCTGGAACATAGGGTGAACTGCTGATAAACTAGGTGGTAGTGCAAGCCTGTAGGCTACTTCACCCACCCTTTCAAGAATTTCAAAGGGTCTGATATACCTACGGCTCAACTTGCCCTTCTTTCCGAACCACATTACAACCTTCATAGGTGAAACCCGGAGCAATACTCTTTCTCCAACCATGAATGCAACATCACAAACATTACGGTCGGCATAACTCTTTTGCCTAGACTGAGCTGTGCAAAGTCGATCTTGAATAACCTTGACCTTATCCAAGGCATCCTATACCAAATCAGTACCCAACAATCGAGCTTCTCCTGGTTCAAACCAGCCAACTGGAGAACGACATCGCCTCCCGTATAATGCTTCATATGGAGCCATCTGAATGCTCAACCGATAGCTGTTATTATAGGCAAACTCTGCAAGTGGCAAGAACTGTTCCCAATAACTTCCAAAGTCTATAACACAAGCGTGAAGCATATCTTCCAATAACGGAATAGTGCGCTCGGATTGTCCGTCCGTATGAGGATTAATTGCTGCACTCAACTCAACCCGTGTGCCCAACTCATATTGTGCATCCCTCCAGAAGTGCGAGGTGAACTGTGTACCTCGATAAGAAATGATAGACACGGGCACACCGTGAAGACGTACAATCTCGCGGATGTAAATCTCCTCTAATCGCTCTGGAGAATAGGTAACTGCTACTGGAATGAAATATGCTGACTTGGTCAACCTGTCCATAATGACCCATACTGCGTCGAACTTTCTCTAAGTCCATGGAAGCCCAATAACAAAATCCATAGTGATACGCTCCCTCTTCCACTCAGGTATTTCTAACTTCTAAAGCAAACCACCAGGTCTCTGATGCTCGTACTTGACTTGCTGACAATTTAGACATTGAGCTACATATCCAACTATATCCTTCTTCATTCTCCTCCACTAACAATGTTTCCACAAATCTTGATACATTTTGGCGGTACCTGGATGAATGGAATACTGGGAACTGTGGGCCTCTCCAAGAATTAATTCATGAAGCCCATCCACATTAGGCACACAAATACGACCCTGCCTCCGTAGAACTCCACCTTCCCCCACAACAACCTATTTGACACCACTGTGTCGCAACGTATCCTTAAAAATAAGCAAATGAGGATCGTCATACTGTCGCTCTCTGATACGCTCATATAAAGAAGACCGAGCGACTATGCAAGCTAGAACCCAGCTGGGCTCTGAAATATCTAACCTCACGAACTGATTGGCCAAAGTCTGAACATCCGCAGCTAACGGCCTCTCACTAACTAGAATATACGCAAGGCTACCCATACTCATAGCCTTTCTACTCAAAGTATCGGCCACTACATTGGCCTTTCCAGGGTGATACAAAATGGTGATATCATAGTCTTTCAACAACTCCAACCATCTTCTCTGCCTCAAATTGAGATCTTTTTGTTTGAACAGATATTGTAGGCTACGATGATCAGTAAATACCTCACACGAGACACCACAAAAGTAATGCCTCCAAATCTTCAGTGCATGAACAATGGCTGCCAATTCTAAGTCATGAACAAGATAATTTTTCTCGTGAACCTTCAACTGTCGCGACGCATAGGCAATCACCCTGCCATCTTTCATCAATACTACACCAAGCCCGATGCGATATGTATCACAATACACCATATAAGATCCTAAACTTGTGGGCAATACCAACACTGGTGTCGTAGTCAAAGCAGTCTTGAGCTTCTGAAAGCTCAACTCACACTCGTATGACCATCTGAATGGGGCACCCTTCTGGGTCAATTTGTTCAGTGAGGATGCTATGGATGAAAACCCCTCCACAAACCGGCAATAATAACCTTCCAAACCCAGGAAACTCCAAATCTCTGTAGCTGAAGTAGGTCTAGGCTAATTATGAACTGCCTCAATCTTCTTAGGATCCACTTTTATGCCTTAAGCCAATACTAAATTCCCCAAAAAGGCAACTAAGTCTAACCAAAATTCACATTTTGAGAATTTGGCATATAACTGATTATTTTTCAAAGTCTGAAGCACAATTCGAAGATGTTTCTCATGTTCCTCTCGACTGCTGGAGTAAATCAAGATATCATCAATGAATAAAACCACAAAAGAATCCAAATAGGGTTTGAATACCCGATTCATTAAATCCATAAATGTTGTTGGGGCATTTGTTAGCCCAAATGACATCACTAGGAATTCGTAATGCCTATATCGAGTCCGAAAAGCTGCCTTATGGACATCGGATGCCCTAATCTTCAACCGATGATAACCATACCTCAAATCGATCTTTATAAACACTTTGGCACCCTGAAGCTGATCGAATAAGTCCTTAATTATCGGCAACGGATACTTGTTCTTGATAGTGACCTTGTTCAACTGCCGATAATCTATACACATTCTCATCGACCCATCTTTCTTCTTCACGAATAACACGGGCGCACGCCAGGGCGAGACACTAGGTCTAATGAAGCCCTTATCAATCAATTCTTGTAATTGTTGTTTTAATTTCTTTAACTCCGGTAGGGCCATACGGTATGGTGGAATAGAAATGGGTTGGGTTCCCGGAGCCAAATCAATACAGAAATCAATATCTCTGTCGGGTGGCATCCCCGGTAAATCTGCAAGAAATACATCTGGAAACTCACGGACAACTGGGACTGAATCCATAGGAGGAACATCCGCACTAGAATCATGAATATGATCCAAATAAGGTAGACAGCCCTTCTCAACCATACGACGAGCCTTCATATAAAAGATAACCGTGCTGGTAGAATGGCCAGGAATCCCTTTCCACTTTAATTTAGGTAACCCCGGTATGGCTAAGGTCACCATTTTTGGGCATGAAAATCCAATATAGCATGATAATGTGATAGCCAATCCATTCCTAATATAACATCAAAATCTACCATATCAAGAAGTTGGAGATCCACGCTGGTCTCAAGACTCCCAATAGTAACCACACATGATTGATAGACATGATCTACCACAATAAAATCTCCCACCGGTGTGGACACATACAGAAGCACTCAGAGAATCACGAGGCACAACCAGATATGAAGCAAAGTAGGAGGACACATAAGAATAAGTAGATCCTGGATCAAATAGGACTGAAGCATCTCTATGGAAAACTGGAACAATACATATGATCACGGCATCACATTACTCGGCCTCAGGCCTAGCTGGAAAAGCATAAAATCAGGGTTGGTCCCCACTAATTTGAATCGCGTCCCTGTGATGGCCTCTAACTAGCTGGCCTCCACTTCTAATGATCTGACCTCCACCTCTAGTTGGCTGGGCGGGTGTCAGAATAACTGGTGCTGGAATCATAGCACGAGAACCCTGCTGCAGCATGCTGCCCTGAGACTTGTGGCAAAATCTAGCAATGTGCCTCGAATCTCCACAAGTATAATAGGATCTCGGCTGTTGTGACTGCTGACCCTGTAACTGGCCATGTCGACTTGGATAACCACCCTGATGACTCCGGATCGGAGGTGCACTAATAGGACCTGGTGGTGTACTGTAAGTTAGCTGGTCAGAATGAGTCATATGAGGGTCGGGACAACCTGAAGCACTATGGGATGCCTGGAGCTAAATGAAACGACTTAGGAGGATGGCCTCTACCAAAATTACCCCTGCCTCCAGACGAGGCACCGCTGAACCCACCGAACTGACGAGGTCTCTTACCATACCCCTACCCTCTCTCCTTTGCAAGAACCATATCGATCCTCATAGCAACATTAGCAGCCGCCTGAAAGGGAATCTCACTTCTGGTTTCCTTGGCCTTATGAAGCTTGATAGGGTGAGTGAGTCCATCAATAAATCTCCTTACTCCCTCTCCCTCAGTAGGAAGTAAAAGGAGAGCATGACGGGCTAGATCCACAAAACGGATCTCGTACTGAGTAACAGTGATACTGCTCTACTGGAGACGCTCAAATTACCTGCAGTAATCCTCTCTCAATTTGATAGGGAGGAACATCTCTAGAAATATCTGTGAGAACAGCTCCCAAGTCAGTGCAGGCGACCCAGCTAGTCTGGTCAACATAAAATCTCTCCACCACCTCTTGGCGGAACCCATCATCTGAAAAATAGTAAAGTCGACCCTATTTAGTCTCAACTATACTATATTCTGCAACACCTCATCGCAGCGGCCAAGATAATCTTGTGGATCCTCAGAAGATGTACCACTGAAGTGAACTGGAAAGAGTTTTGTAAACTTGTCCAACCTTAATAAAACCTCAGAAGACATGGCAGGCCTATCACCGTTCTGTGCCGCAACAACTGGCTGAACTACCCCAACTGGTGCGGCTGCTGGAGCCTGATACTGGGTAGCCATCTACTCCAGAGCGAGAGTAGTGGGAGTCTATGCTCTTCCCCCGTGCTTGATAGATGGCTGGTGCCACTCGAAATGTACCATTCTGGGCTACACCCTCCATAAGGCTCACCAAACGGACTAGAGCGTACTGAAGCACTGGAGTAGCTATGAATCCTTCCGGGACCTGAACTGGTCCAACGGGTATAGTATGAACTGGAACCTCCTCCTGAAGATCCACCTGAGGCTCCACTATGGGTACTACTGCTAGCTCTAGATTGAGCTCTGCCTCTACCTTGGCCTCTGGCACAACCTCGACCTCGGCCTCTAACCCTGGTCATAGTTTCCACCGGGGGTTCCGGTCCCTGTCCATCGGTAGATGTATTACGTGTTCTCACCATCTGCGAGAGATAAGAATAGAATGGTTCAATCATTGGTGATAGAATTAGAATCGCACGACAGAATAAGAAAGAAGTGATATTATTCCTAAACTCCATAGCCTTTAAAAGATAAGTATAGACGTCTCTGTACCGATCCTTCAGACTCTACTAAGCTTGCTCATAAGACCTAAGTAACCCAGTGCTCTGATACTAACTTCTCACGACTCAAAATTCCCACCATCGGGACCGTGATGGCGCCTAACATTTCACTTGCTATGCAAGCCAACGTTAGAATAATCTTAACCATTTTTAAACAAATTAAATTAAATGAAAGTAAATTATTGAAATAGATTGCGGAAGACCATAACTACCGAATCTTCAAAATACATCCCCGAATCTGGTATCACAAGTGCACGAGCTACTAGAATAATACAAATAAAGGTCTGAATAAAATTCAAGTTGTTTGAAAGATAATACACAACTAAGATAAGATAGAAGGAGTCTTCAGAACTCCGAACGCTGTGTAGTTATACCTCAAGTCTCCTCTGGGTAGCTGAATCCGAGCAAGTCTATGGTACGTCGCTGGGACCAACTCCAAAATTTTCACAAGCAGTGCAGAGTATAGTATGAGTACAACCGACCCCATGTACTCTGTAAGTGTCGAGCCTAACCTCAACAAAGTAATGACGAGGCTATGACAGGACACGTACATAAACAACATGTACAAGCATATACAAATATGAAGCAACAATAACACAATAATTAACAATTTATAAATTTGGGAGGGACATGCGAATGGGGATGAAATAGAATTTTCAGGAAGAGAAGTGTCACGTAGCAGCCAATTAATTTGTCAACAATAAAATGAGCATCTGATAATATGAAAATAATACGGTACCACCCGTCGTGCTTTTACTCTCATTCTTCTCATAAATTTGTAAATAAATAATAAGATTGGCACGGCATCACCCTTTGTGCTTTAACTCTCTTCTGGAACGGCATCACCCTTCGTTCTTTTACAATCTTTGAAAATAGCACGGCATCACCCTTCGTGCTTTTACACTCTTTATCACCATGGTAAGGATGATATAAATAATATAAATGGCATGGCATTACCCTTCGTGCTTTTACACTCTTCCTTACCATGAAAATAATAATATAAATTCAGAAGAGTATTTAAATGTAGGGATATATACTTATCAATCAATTCAATACCATAATACCGACTTCACCTTCCAAAATATTCAACAATAATCAAACTAGCAATAATCTCATGAAAAATGATCCAATAAACAATGATATCTTAAGGAGGAATATTTTAATTAAATAGGCAATTATTCACAATAAACAAATTTCACCCGCATGCTTTGACTCAACCACAATCCATAAGTACTCGTCACCTCACATATACGTTATACCCGCATATTAAATCACATAGCAAATAGACAAATAAGTCCTACTCCCTCAAGTCAAGGTTAACCACGACACTTACCTCGATTTGCAACCAATTCAAGATTCCAATAAACCTTTGCCTCGCGAATTGGTGTCTGAATGCCTCAAATCTAATCACAAATAATTCAATATACTCAACACGAATTATAGAAATCAATTCTATATAAAAATACTAAATTTTCCAATTAAAATCCGAAATTTAACTAAAACATCGCCCGTGGGATCCACGTCTCGGAATACGACAACAGTTACAACATATGAATGCCCATTCAACCACGAGTCCAACCATACAAAATTTACCAAATTTGACATCAACTCGACCTTCAAATCCCAAATCTTATTTTCAAATCCGTAGGCCCAAATCCTCGAATTTCACCTCAAAAACACGTAATCTAGTCGGAACAATGATCACAAGTGACTTACCTCAAGTTTTTCCGTGAACTCTCGCTCATACATCGCCTCAACCTGTGTTGGAAATGTCCAAAATGAAAACAATATCGGAACCCTCTATTTTTGTAATCTGTCCAGTGCTTTTGCACCTGCGGACACTTAACCGCACCTGCGAATTCGCTATTGCAGAGATTGTGGTCGCTTCTGCGGACAAGAGTCCGCTTCTACGGACTCGCTTCTTTCAAGAAGCGTCCGCTTCTCTGACGAGGCTGCCCTTTACCCTTTTCCGCTTCTGTGATGCGTGTGTTGCTTCTACGGTCGCGCTTCTGTAACACCCCGTCCGCTTCTGCAGACTATCCGCTTCTGTGAGTCCATGCTCGCTTCTGCGAGCTCGCACCTGCGGTCTAAAATCCGTAGGTGCGATTACACCAAAAGGCCAAAATTTTAGATTTTTCCTAAGTTCAAATTTTGATCCGTTAACCATCCGAAATCCATCCGAAGCCCCCAGGACCTCAACCAAATACACCAACAAGTCCTAAAATATCATACGAACTTAGTCAAAACTTCAAATCATATCAAACAATGCTAAAACCACAAATCATACCCCAATTCAAGCTTAAGGAACTTATGAATTTTCAACTTTTACTTTCGATGCCTATTGACCTCAAATTTTGCACACAAGTCATAAATGACATAACGGACCTATGAAAATTTTTATAACTGGATTCCGACCCTGATATGAATAAAAGCCAATTTGTGGTCAAACTTTAAAATCTAAAAGCTTTCAAACTTTCAATTTTCAACAAATGGCTATAACTCAAGCTAGAGACTTCTGAATTTGATTCCGATCATACGTCCAAGTCCCAAATCACGATACGGATCCACCGGAACCATCAAGATACCTCTGTTTGCTAAAATTATTGACTGAAGTCAACTCAGTTGAGTTTTAAAGCATTATTTCTCATTTTTATAAATTGTTCACACAAATGCTTTCCGAAAAATATACGGACTGCGCACGCAGGTCGAGAAAAGTTGAATGGTGCTATTTGAGGTTTTTGAACACAGAAATAATTTTTAAATTTAAAGAAGCCCTTTCGGGTCATCACAGTTCTCCTTCCATTCACGTCAATATTAAATTTGGCCACCCGTGGACGAATTTATTTATATCTGGTAACCGCAAAAGTATTTAACATTTATAGTTTTTTTTGTATATAACATACGAAAATATATATATATATACAAAAAGATATATACTTTTTTGGCTATTATTTTGAGTGTGTCTATACAGTGTCACTTTTCCATTAAATTTGAAACTGAATATTCAGTGATTTGTATATGTAAATAAAATTACATGATTACGATGGGACATAAATAAGTTCATACAACACTTTTCATGAAGTGAAAGAAAAAAAATAAATAGGCAGGAGTGAGAAAGGGTTTTAAGAAAACCAAAATACCCTTAAATAATTACATCTAAAAGTACCCTTTGACAATGTCTCAAGATCAAAATTGCATATTTTCATGACCCGAAATTCTCACCTTCGGACCGTGATGGCGCCTAACATTTCACTTGCTAGGAAAGCCAACGTTAGATGGAAACTTCAGAACTGCGGACCCCATGCAGTTATACCTCAAATCTCCTCCGAGTAGCTGAAATCCGAGCAAGTCTATGGCACGCCGCTGAGACTAACTCAGAAATCTGCACAAGAAGTGCAGAGTGTAGTATCAGTACAACCGACCCCATGTACTGGTAAGTACTGAGCCTAACCTCGACGAAGTAGTGACGAGGCTAAGGCGGGTCACTTACATTACCTGTACGCAATACTAGTAACAACAACAATAATAGAAATAAATCAGGTAACTCATTTATAATAATTGAAGCCAACTCAACAGTCATATCCAATTATCATTTCCATCAATTCTGTTGCAGCGTACAACCCGCTCTCACAATATATTCACATTCAATTCTGTTGCAGCGTGCAACCCGCTCTCACAATATATTCACATTCAGTTTTGTTGCGGCGTGCAACCCGCTCCTCCAATATATTTATTTTAATCAAGTCTGTTGCGGCGTGCAACCCGATCCCCCAAAATATATATATGTATGTCGACTTTTAAATAAGTCTGTTGCGGCGTGCAACCCGATTCTCCAATATGGACTTTTAATAAGTTTGTTGCGGCGTGCAACCCGATCTTCCAATATATTCATTATAATTAATTTTATTGCGGCGTGCAACCCGCTCCTCCAACGTATTCATTTACCAATTCTTATAGAAGAAATTTCCCCAATAAATGCAACAATTAATATAAAATTATAAGACAACAAGCATACAATAATTATAATTTAATTATGAAACAAACAAAGGAAAATATCAAATTATTATGGAAATCAAAGAGAAAATATGCAGTTTAATATTTAATATGCTAGATATCAAATAACAATTAAGGCACATAATTCAAATAGCATGTAACAATTAATGCAGGAATTCAAAATTTAATATTTGACAAAGAATAGGAGAGAAATAATTATTATAATAATTAATTCATGATTCAAAATAATTTATGATTTTTCAAGTAAGCAAGCAAACAATTAATTTGACGATGTATAGACACTCGTCACCTCGCCTATACGTCGTTCACATGCAATTCACATAACAAATAATTTGAGGGTTCTATTCCCTCAAGTCAAGGTTAACCACGACACTTACCTCGCTTTGCAAATTGCAATCAATTACTCAACCACCGCCTTTTCTTTTATATATGTCTCCAAAAGTTTCAAATCTAGTCACAAACAATTCGATATACTCAATACGAATCATAGGAATTAATTTCATATGAATTTACCAATTTTTCCGGATAAAAATCCGAAATTCATTAAAATATTTGGAAGTGGGACCCACGTCTCAAATCTCAAAAAAAAACATATGAAATTCGAACACTCATTCCGAGATGAGTCCAACCATATAAAAATTATCCAATTCTGATTTCAAAGGGATATTCAAATCTTAAATTTTCGTTTTTGGAAGAATTTATAAAAATCTGATTTTTCTTCCATAAATACTCGGATTCGTGATATAAATGAGTATGAAATCATGAAATATAATCAATATAGGATAAGGAACACTTACCCCAATATTTTCCGTGAAAATCGCCCAAATATCGCCTTAGCCGAGCTCAAAAATGGAAAAGAGTTGAAAATGGGTCGAAACCCCATTTCCAGAACTTAAGTTTTGTTTCAGGGATTTTTACCCTTCGCGAACGCGGTCAGTGTCTCGTGTTCGCGAAGAACAAATTTATGCTATCCAATTTTTACTCTTCGCGAACGTGATACTTTCCTGGCTTGGCCTACGCGAACGCGAGATGCCCTTCGCGAACGCGAAGGCTAATTTTCCTAGCCAGCCTCTTTCCCTTCACGACGCGAGGCTTCGATCGCGAACGCGAAGCTTCGCACCTCAAGCCTTCGCGAACACGGCCCCCTCTTCGCGAACACGAAGAGTAATTTTCATCTGCCTCCAGTTTCTTCTTCGCGAACGCGAGCCCCCTCTCGCGAATGCGAAGAAGGATACCAGAAGCAGATTTCTACACTTTTTCCCAAGTCCAAAAATGATCCGTTAACCACCCGAAACTAACCCGAGCCCTCGGGGCTCCAAACCAAACATGCACCCAAGTCCTAAAATATCATACGAACTTGTTCGCGTGATCAAACCGCCAAAATAACACCAAGAACTACGAATCGGACACCAATATAAAGGAAAATTTCAAGAAAACTTTAAATCTTATATTTTTACAACCGGACGTCCGAATCACGTCAAATCAACTCCGATTCTCACCAAATTCGGCAGACAAGTCATAAATATTATAGTGGACCTATACCGGACTCTGAAACTAAAATACGGACCCGAGGTCAATAAATCCAACATCAGTAATTTCTTAGAAATCATTAAGCTTTCAAGCTTTTAATATATTTTATCAAAATTTCATATCTCGAGTTAGGGACCTCGGAATTCGATTCCGGGCATACGCCCAAGTCCCAAATCATGATACGGACCTATCAAAATTGTCAAAACACTGATCCGGGTCCGTTTGTTCAAAATATTGATTAAAGTCAATTCAGTTGAGTTTTTAAAGCTCTATTTCACATTTTAATCTATTTTTCACATAAAAATATTTAGAAAAATTGTACGGACTGTGCACGCAAGTCGAGAAATGATAAATGGTGCTTTTCGAGGTCTTAGAATAGAGAATTATTTATTAAATTTAAAGATGACATTTTGAATTATCGCACATATGTTGATTATAAAGTTGTATAAGAATAGCCTTAAAACACTAAAAGGGGGTGTTACAATACATATTGCGGCCTCTTCTATTGCCTCAAACTCTTTAATCCTATTACTGCTTTGGTTTACATTATTTCGTGCATACGCAGCAACAAGTTTTGTACTTTCGCTCAATTCTATGTTAGGATTCTCAACTGGATCTAACATTAGATTGGGCGTTGGGTGAAAAAAAGTAAATGGATTACCAGCCGGGGAAAAAAGAGCTATTCCTATATCTTCAACCAATTTACTTGCTTTCTTATATAACCCCGACCACCGCTTAGAGAATGTAGTGTAGCGATCCTCTGGGTTTTCTATTCTTTCAATAGGAATTGATTCGCGTCCTGCAGTATTCTTCTCCTTATCCATTGCTAAAATAAAATAAAATTTATTGCTCAATTGTTTTCAATAAAAGTGTTACAGAAAAAGATAATATCATGGGTATTTATATACGCATGTTGAGAAGTTATTCACAAAAGTAATTGAATTTCTAGCCAAATATTAAACTAGAAAGTAATCGTCTTCATATTGAAAATTATAGTAAAAAATTTAAATTATTTTTATACTTAGAATATGATTTGCAACACAGTAACATCAATCGAATCTGTAATTTTAAGTTAAAGAGGTAATTGATTTAATATACTTAATTAAATCTACCAAGTGATAATTAACAATTATGATCATAAATTGATAGAACATTAGTTATTTACCAAAAACTTTTAAACCTTTACAGTAACTAAATCAAATTCTTTACTTGCACAAATAGAAATAAATTTATCATTTAACTTTAAAAGGAAAATATATTACCAATAGTGAAAATCAAGCATTCAACTTAATAATAACCAGATCTGAAATTTAACTTCAATTAGAATTTTTTTAATGTGCTTACCAAAGTAAATGTGAATATAACTAGAAGAGAAAAACTTTCAGATTTTATGATTTTAAAATTTTGGAAATGCATTAACATCAATAGAAAAAAAAAATTGGCACTTCACTTGTAACGGAAAATGTTAAATATAACGAAGATGGACACAAATTACACAACGGAAACTAAAAAGTTAAAATTCCCTTTACGGTGATTGATAATTATAAGGACATCCTGATTATAGGAATTAATAGATATCCCTAGTCTAATTAGAAAAAAAAATTGCAAATTTTGTGGTAACATGTCAATTCATTAGATCTAAAAACCATATTAAATCATAAAAGAGACTTGAGTAAATTGTTGTCTTACATAGAACTCAGATCTATTCTTAATCTTAAAAGATCCAAGTGAAATAATCTAAAACAAATATGAAAAGTTAAAGAAGAGACTCGTACATATGTATATATGAATATATAAATACAATTGCACGCGCACCTGAGATTAAACAAATATTTGATCTTTCGGATTGCAGAAAAGAAAATGACAAGATTTATGATAATTGTGTCTTCTTATCATCGCTCCCATAGCTGGAAGTATGAACGACAACTTGAAATCAAGTAAATAAAATTTAAAATAAGCAAAACTTACAAATATGTGAATTTAAGCAGTATAAATAAGCATATAAAACTTTTCAAAGGAACCGATGAGGAGGTAAACTGTCAAATTTATAGTGTAATTTTATAATCTTGAATAATGTGAAAGAAATAGTATAATACCAGCGCTATTCTCTTGAATAATGTGATTTCAATTCAATGAGGAAGAAGTAACATTTATAGTTATAGATATACAACTAACCAATGATTCGCAGACATCTGTAAATATCTAGTATTGGAAAGAACGCAATGTATCTAATACCGGATTACAAAAGAGTCAACCTACTCATGTCGTTTATATTGTTATTCTTAGTTGGCTCGTGAAGTGACTCCGTAATTACAAATTTGTACATGGTCGTAAATGACCTCATTAGATTTACGAATTAATTCTTTTCTAATACTCGAATACGAAAAATATTTTAAAGATTCTTTTTGGTCTTCGAATCTAAAGAGATTTGATTTTGAGTTTAATTTTTTTTTTATAATAGGCAAAGCACCAAATATGCCCCTGAACTTTGAAATGATCTAAATTGCCCTTTGTTCATAGTTGGGGTTAGATCTACTCTTGTCGTTACGAAAATAGGTTAGATTTGCCCTTATTAACTAACGGTAGAACCTTTCAACTTTATCAGACTTTGTTTTTCTAAGGGAATTCGACTTTGACCTTGAATTATGTGAAATTGTCCGAGTTTGCCCCTGAATTTTGAAGAACTTGGTCATTATTGTCTTCTTCAACACTTAGAATCACCAACGGTAATGTATCATGACCTAAAATCCAATCAGCCGTGATGGAACCTAACCTCACCCGCTAGGTAAGCCAACTAATAATAATCCGATTTAATTAATATTTAACTGACTCTAATACACTTCCCAAGGACTGGTAGTACAAATCATGAGTTTCTAAGATTAGAATTTATAAAGATGAAGTGAAATAAAAATATGTCATATGTCTAAAGTATACATGAACAGATTAAAAATTCTAAAGCTACCATGAACAAGAGGCAGCAATGACTCGAACGTAGGTGCATCTTCAGATCTAGCTCTCATCGTACGCAGCTACATCAATATAAAAAATTTGCATGCAATGTACAGAAGTGTAGTAAGAGTACAACCGACCTCATGTACTCAATAAGTAACAAGACCAACCGTTGGGCTGAAAGTAGTGACGGGCTCAACAAGTACAGTCCAGTATAAAAATAACAATACAAAAATATAGGCATGTTTTAAAGTTCAACAGTTAAACTCTGTACAAGTAATATAGATCGATTATGAATGAAATGAGGAATATGATATCTTTATATCTGCATGCCAATATACATACTGTATGTGATTCACCTCAGTGGAAACCTCGTATACTCAAAATCTCAAAATACTCAATCACTCAGTACTGTATATGGCTAATCCAGCCCAGGGAAGATCCATCACATGTATATATATATATATCAACTGACAGTCAGTCACTCAGTACTGTGTAAGACCAATCCAGCCCAGGGGAATATCCATCCCCAAATATAAATAATTTGTATAAGATCCATGTCTAGGGAAGATCCATCCCTCAATAAAAATGATTTGGTCAAGATCCATGCCCAGGGGAAGATCCATCCCCAAATATAAATGATTCGGACAAGATCCATGTCCAAGGAAGATCCATCCCTTAATAAAAAATCAATTGCGCTCACTGTGGGGAGTGCAGACTCCGAAGGGGCTCCTTCAGCCCAAGCGCTATAATAGTCAGATCCAAGCATAAATAAATAAAAAATATTGTGGCGTGCAGCCCAATCCAATAAATATCACTCAAAATCTCCAGTCTCTCGGGCCCTCAATGACATGAAAATCAACCCGACATGATGATATGATGTATGAATGAATGACAACAGAGACTGAGATATGATATGCAAATAATAGATGTGACTGAATACAAAATTATAAATTTAAACAAGTAATTCAATAGCAATAAGACCTATGTGGGTCCCAAATATATAGGCACGTAGCCTAAACATAATCTTTAACAAGTGTCTCAGCTCAATTTCCTCTAACACACGGAGGATATGTGGGTAATGACATGATTATTTGGTTACCAATTAAGTCACAATTTTTATGGTGCACTCCCACACGCCCATTACCTAGCATGTGCGTCACCTCTAAACAATTCATATAACACGAAATTCAGGGATTCATACCCTCAGAACCAAGTTTAGAAGTGTTACTTACCTCGAACAAGCCGAATTCGCTACCAAGCAAGCTAAACAATCCTCTGGAAATTTCATTCCGCGCGTATCAACCTCCGAACACCTTCCTACCTCCTCAATTCCAAGCCAAGCGATTCGATACTAGTCAAAAAACCTGCAAATTAATCAAAATATACTCCAATGCTAGAAATTTAACAATTTATAAAAATTCTCAACTCCGCTCGAAAAGTCATTCAAAAGCCAATGGTGGGGCCCAAGTCTCGAAATCCGACAAAAGTTATAAAATCCGACCCCCCATTTAATTACGAGTCCAACCATATAAAAATTACTCAAATTCGACCACAACTCGGCCTTCAAATCCTCAATTAAAGTCTATAAAATATTCTACCATTTTCAACCCAAAACACTAATTTAATGAAAATAATAATAATATATTCATGTAATTTAACCATAACATAGTTAGAATCATTAACCCCAATCCATATGGTAATAATCGCCTCAAAGATCACTTAAATCTGAGCTCCATCCAAATATGTTAAAATGGTCGAAACCCCTAAAATATAGCTTCTCTCCAGGTATTTACCCTTCGCGTCGCGAAGCACAAAATTTTCCAGCTCAAAATTGCCCTTCGTGATCGTGAAGAACAAACTGTCCAACCTTTCCTGACAGCCTCTAGTATAATGATCATAACATTTTGTATAAAACTCCAAATGACACATGGTTTGACTTTCTGAAAACTAGACATCAAGGGCTACAACTTTTATTTTTGGATCATATGCCCTTATAGATTGCAAGATATAAGCTTCAAAAGTCAGCCCTGTGAAGCAGAGATTTCCTTTTATGCGATTGCGAAAGGGCTTCCGCGATTACGATTCATAAGTCCCCAAACTGTTGTTTGCTCTTTGCGATCGCGACCAAATGTTCGCAATCGCGATGCATACCTCTGTAGCCAAAAACCAACAATTAAAAGTGGCCTCGAAATGATTGGAAACCACCCCAAAACTCACCCGAGCCTCTTGGAACCCCGTCCGAACATACCAACAAGTTTCAAAACGTATTACGAACCTACTCGAGGCCTCAAATCACATATAACAACATCGAAACGATGAATTGTACCTCAATTCAAACTTAATGAACTTTAAATCTTTCAACTTTCAAATCTCGCGCCGAAACACATCAAATCAATCCGGAATGAACTAAAATTTTGCGAACAAGTCATAAATGACATAGCGAAGCTACTGAAATTTCTGGAATCACAATCCAGACTCGATATCATAAAAGTCAACTTCCGGTCAAACTTCCAAACCTTCAATTTCTTACTTTCGCCATTTCAAGCCAAATTCAACTATGGACATCAAAATAAATATCCAGACACAGTCCTAAGTCTAAAATCACCATATGGAGCTATTGGAACCATCAAAACTTCATTCCAGAGTCGTTTGCACAAAAGTCAAACTCCGTTCAACCCTTTCCATTTAAGCTTCCAACATGAATTTCATTAATTCGAACTAATCCTGAAACACCTGAAAACCAGACAATACACGCTGGTCATAATACATCACATGAAGTTATTCAAGACTTAAAATAGTTGAAAGGAGCGTAAATACTCACAACGACCGGTCGGGTCGTTACATTCTCCTCTACTTAAACATACATTCGTCCTCGAACGTGCCAAGAGTTGTTTCCAAGCCATCAAATCACTATTCCACCTTATCACACACATACCCGGGTGTGATCCCATTCTACCGAGAAATCTCTGAAACCCATTTGAACATAACCAAACTATTAGAGCTGAATTTCTATAATTCTACCAAGCCATACATGTTGTCAAATTTGATAGTATTGCCATAAAACACCCGTAAAGCCTCACCTCATCATAAGAACTAAAAGAGCCGAGCATACAGTTACCATACTAGTCCAGCCTACTACCTAATCGTCCTATTTTCTTCTGAATTACCCCCAGGTTGACACTTCTCCTTGTCAGAACACCACAATCCTTATCCAAAGCTCATTACAAGACATCAAAACATAAAACCACATAACCCTAAGTCCCATAAGCCATTGTATTCTTCCTAAGCACCCGCAACAATGCCACAACCAAAACACCTACTCTGAAATTACCTTATGTGAATTTAATATCGTTCTTTTTACCTTTCTTATACTGAAATGTAGAACCCATAATCATAAAAAATTAACGCATGTCCCGGCATCATCCAATGTAACAAATCGATCCTAGCGCTATACAAATACGAAAAATTCTCAATTGCTTACATATAAATCTTTAAATCTTTAGAACCTTCTTGAGAGTCATCCACTCTGCTCAAATATAAATTGCACTGCCCGAACGGGCCGAAATACACGTGCTCCATTATCTTAACAACACTCAAAGAGGTAATCCCTGCCTTAACACCACCGATCAAATTCATACTCCATGTGCACTACATCCGTTATAAATAACAACTCACCCATCTCATGATTTTATATACTCATAAAGTGCAATATAACCCGTATTCTGAAATTTCCTTACTCGAGTCATCCTCCATCTCAACCTCTGCAAGTCACAACTAATCCATGAGTATGCCTCAGACGAAAACCAATACAACACATAATCGTGCAACCAAATCATAGATAGTAGACTCCCCCACTTGGCTCAAAGCCACATAACAAAACACTCGATAGCTCATAATACACACACTCTATTACATCCATAATACCACAGTCAGTTCAACAAAAATTCTTCTAAAGCTCATGCAACACCAACAATAAAATACCTCAATCAACCGCTAAGCTCGCATTTATTCTCTCGACAGTCAAGTCAACTTTCTCAACTAGATTCAAATTCAAATCTCAACACATACACCCCGCTGGTAGAAAAGAAACTATCCACTTAACATTATAAGGGACACACCTACGTAGATTACTCCGCTGGAGATAACCCACATGCATGGCCTCAAATCAGCATCTTGCTATACCCTTTCGCAACCACAATTACTATGCAATCACTTAATCTTCCAGAGTCCAAACTCATTAACAAGACAAGAGAATTTAATTTGTCCAACAATTTAACAATGTGAAAGATCATTCAACACATTCATACTCGAGACTATACGTCAAATCAAGATAGACATCAAGGACCCAATGGCCCTTTTTACATCTCGAGAAACTCTTCTCATCACATTCAAACCATCACATAGTCATTTAAATGCTCATCTAGCCACAAATGTCACTCATAGGGACACTACCGGACGCATAAGTCAAACGCACAAGTTATCACAACCAAAACTACCGAGCTTAAGGAATTTTAAAGATTCTTTTTTGGTCTTCAAATCTAAAGAGAATAGATTTTGATTTTTAATGTTTTTTATAATAGGCAAAGCACCCAATATGCCACTAAACTTTGAAATGATATAAAGTTCCCTATGTTCATAGTTGGGGTTAGATCTACTTTTGTAGTTACGTAAATAGGTTAGATTTGTCCTTATTAATTAACAGCAGAACCTTTAAAATATATCAGACTTTTTTCTTTATAAGGGAATTCGTCTTTGACGTTGAATTATGTGAAATTATTCGAGTTTGCCCCTGAATTTTGACGAACTTGGTCATTATTATCTTCTTCAACACTGGGAATCACCAATAACAATGTTTCACGGCCCAAAATCCAATCAGCCGTGATGGAACCTAACTTCACCCGCTAGGTAAGCCAAATAACAACAATCGAATTCAATTAATATTTAACTAACTCTAATACACACCCCAAGGACTGGTAGTACAAATCATGAGCTTCTAAGATTAGAATTTTATAAAGCTGGTGTGAAATAAAAATACGTCATATGTCGGAAGTATACATGATCAAATTAAAAAATTTAAAGCTACCATGAACAAGAGGAAGCAATGACTGGAATGCATGAACATCTTCAGATCCAGCTCTCGCCGTACGCAGCTACATCAACATATAAAATCTGCACATAAGGTGCAGAAGTGAAGTGTGAGTACAACCGACCCCTTGTACTCAATAAGTAACAAGACTAACCTTTGGGCTGACAGTAGTGACAGGCGCAACAAGTACAGTCTAGTAAAAAAATAACAGTACAGAAATGTAGGCATGCTTTTAAGTTCAACAGTTAAACGTTGTACAAGTAAAATAGATCGATTATGATTGATATGACATCTTTATATCTACATGCCAATGTACATGCTGTATGTGATGCACCTTAGTGGAAGCCTCGTGTACTCAAAATCTCAAAATACTAAATCACTCAGTACTGTATATGGCCAATCCAGCCCAGGGAAGATCCATCCCACGTATATATATACATCAACTGACAATTAGTCACTCAGTACACGCTGAATTTCATTAATCTGAACTAATCTTGAAACACCTGAAAACCAGACAATACACGCTGGTCATAATACATCATATGAAGCTATTCAAGACTTCAAAAAGTTGAAAGGAGCGTAAATACTCAAACCGACCGGTTGGGTCGTTACATTCTTCTCCACTTAAACATAAATTTGTCCTCGAACGTGCCAAGAGTTGTTTCCAAGCCAACAAATCACTATTCCACCTTACCGCGCACATACACGGGGGTGATCCCACGTCACCCTATTCTATATAGGCCTGACAACACAATATAATTGAAGATCATTACTTTAACCTTAGTCCGTAAAACTTAGAACCCAGATTTCCAACATCCAAAATTTCATACAAGACACGAATCTGACATCTACACACTGTGTAGGTCTGAAGAAGTTATATCAAGACATAACCATAACCCCAGATATAATCACATAACATACTATATAACTCGTATGCTCGCAGCACCATTCCCGATCATAGTAACTACTCCAAACCAACCAAGTACTAGTATTAAACCCCACATTCCACAGAACCGCGTTCTAAAACCTTCGTACACTGCCGATAATGAAAGATTCATATAGGAACTCACAACCACTCACCATATCAACGTGTCACGGAGCATTTCCTCTTTCAACAATTACCATAGCCAATTGTTTAAGCCGTATTCTAAATATTCTTCCAACACTCTGTAATCAAGCATAATAGTATCCATTCTAGGTCCAATGACCATATATCAACATACACAACTATTCAAGCTATTCTAGTGTAATCCTACCTTTTTAAAAACCGGAATAGAACAATATTTAAAACCAACTAATCAAATTTCGTGAGAAGAATATCTATGCGTACATGTGCATAATTTTCTCAAATTGCCCTTATTAGGAAATTTCATAGCATGAAGAGGAAATAAATAATTAATCAGATCAATGATCAAGGAAACACAAATTTCACATGTTGTACAGATAACTCACGTGCCAATAATATCAATATATGGATCCGCACGGACAACTCAAGTGCCAATAACATAGTCCTCCTGGCATGGTCACAAGCCTCCAGTCCAAGCATATCATAGTGTAGGCATGTGCAAAGTGTGCTATCACAGCTAAAATCGGCAAGTTATCGCAGAATTAGTGACTACAAAGTTTATGTAAGGAATTAACCTCTTCGTACCTTCAAGAATAGTCCAGATAGTTCTCAACAAAGGTACGTATACGAGAACATTATAACTTTATGCTTAACCGTCAACTCTAGGCATATCATAGCCTACGCATTTTCCCGAGCATGAATAGTTGCCCCGGTGCTCGCACATAGGCTCAAACCCCACACCTATGCGCACTCATAGCGTGTAGCTATCACAAAAAATTCACGCAACTAGTGCCTAAACCGAATTTAAACAAGATACTTACCTCAAATAGGCCGCAACCCAAAACAATATGATTCTGAAAACTCCAGTCTCCAAATTCATTGAACACATGAACCACCGTAACTGATCACAACTCCAGCACTGGAATGACTATCACATCCTTCATGCACGATCATCTTACTAGGAATACTTCCATAATTCTTCCGTGCCACTTAGCAATAATTTGAATATCAACAGTCTATCAACCAGGTGAGTACCGCAATACCAATGAATATCCGTAAGCCAAAACACATTGCGCCTTCTAAAATGCGCACCATTCACATGAATTACCGATTAGTTATAACATTCATCTAAATATTTGAATCAGACCATGATGTCCAAAATTTGTAACCTTCCCTTCTAAATTGGACTACCGCCATGAACCTGTAAATCTTAATCCCGCACAACTCACCATATCTATCATGCCATCATTTGAAAAGCACGAGAATCTCATTATCAACTCTAAGTCACAAGAACATACCCAGTTAGTTAGAAACCTTCCATTTGCTCCCATACAAGAGGAAGTCACATTATACGACATGTTTCTCAGGCCGGTAGTCCATATCAATCATAAAGAGTGGTAGAAACCACCGAGAACTCTCCGTAACCCATTTGAACATAACCAAACTATTAGAGTTTAATCTCCCTAACTCTACCAAGCCACACAGGTTGTCAAATTCGATGGTATTGCCATAAAACACTCTTATATCCTCACCTCATCATAAGAAACAAAAGAACCAAGCATACTGTTTCCAGCCTACTACCCAATCGTCCTATTTTCTCCGAGTTTCTTCTGAATTACCCCCAAGTTGACACTTCTCCTTCTCAAAACAACATGATTCTTATCCAAAGCTCATTATAAGACATCCTAACATAAAACCACACAACCCTAAGCCCCAGAAGCCGTTGTATTCTTACTAAGCACCCCCACAAATGCTACAACCAAAACACCCACTTTGAAAATACCTTATGTGAATTTAAATTCGTCCTATTTACCTTTCTTATACTGAAATGTATAAACCATAATCATACAAAATTACCGCATGTCCTGGTACCATCCAATGTAACTAACCGACCCTAGCGATATACAAATCCGAAAATTTCTCAATTGCTTACATATAAATCTTTAACTCTTTAGAACCTTCTTGAGATTCATCCACTCTGCTCAAATCTAAATTGCACCGCCCGAACAGGCCGAAACACACGTGCTCCATTATCTTAATAACACTCAAAAAGTTAATCCCTGGAATTTATATACTCATAAAGTGCATTATAACCCGTATTAATCCCTGGAATTTATATACTCATAAAGTGCATTATAACCCGTATTCTGGAATTTCCTTACTCGAGTCATCCTCCATCTTAACCTCTGTAAGTCATAACTAATCCACAAGTATGCCTCAGACCAAAACCAATACAACACATAATCATGCAATCAAATCATAGATAGCAGACTTTCCCACTTGGGTCAAAGCCATATAACAAAATACTCGATAACTCACAATATACATACTCTATTACTGCCATAATACTGCAGTCAGTTCAACAAAAATTCTTCTCAAGCTCATGCAACACCAACCATAAAATACCTCAATCATCCGCTAAGCTTGCATTTATTCTCTTGACATTCAAGTTAACTTTCTCAACCAGATTAGAATTCAAATCTCAACAAATATACCCCGCTGGTAGAAAAGAAACTCTCCACTCAACATTATAAGGGACACACCAACGTAGATTACTCTATAGGAGATAACCCACCTCCATGGCCGCAAATTGGCATCTTGCTATAACTTTTCGCAGCCACAATTACTATGCAATCACTTAATCTTCCTAAGTCCAAACTCATTAACAATGTGAAAGATCCATCAACACATTCATACTCGAGACTATATGTCAAATCAAGATAGACATCAAGCACCCAATGGCCCTTTTTACATCTCGAGAAACTTTTCTCGTCATATTCAACCCATGACATAGTCATTCAACCGCTCATCGAGCCACAAATGTCACTAATAGGGATACTATCGGACGCATAAGTCCAAACACACAATTTCTCACAACTGAAACTACCGAGCTTAAGCTGCGGTCTAACCGTGGCCTCAAGTCCTCTAGACTGGCCCATCACCAAAACACAGAATACAAATCTCGAACCTCGTTCATGGAATTATATATCGGCGATGTGCAGCTGATACCGAGCGCTCACATGCGCACACGAATACGTGGATGGAATTCAAAGATTTATGTTTTAAGCTGAATCAATTCTGCACGATAAGAAAAGAAAGATGTGAAATTATCCTGAATGCCATGTAGACTCTCGAAGATAAGTATGGACGTAATCATACCGATCCGCAAGACTCTACTAGAGAATTGCTCATGACTTGTAGAACCTATGAACTTAGAGCTCTGATACCAACTTGTGACTATACAAAATTAAACTAGGCGTGATGGTACCTAACCTCACCCGCTAGGTAAGCCAAATAACAACAATCTGATTCAATTAATATTTAACTGACTCTAATACACCTCCCAAGGACTGGTAGTACAAATCATGAGCTTCTAAGATTAGAATTTACAAAGCTGGTGTGAAATAAAAATACGTCGTCTATCTGAAGTATACATGAACAAATTAAAAATTATAAAGCTACCACGAACAAGAGGCAGCAATGACTGGAACGTAGGTACATCTTCAAACCCAGCTCTCGCTGTATGCAGCTACATCAACATTAGAAATTTTCACGCAAAGTGCAGAAGCGTAGTATAAGTACAACCGACCCCATGTACTCAATAAGTAACAAGGCTAACATTTGGCCCAAAAGTAGTGACGGGTTTAATAGGTACGGTCCAGTATAAAATTAAAAGTACAAAAATATAGGCATGCTTTAAAGTTCAACAATTAAACTCAGTACAAGTAAAATAGACCGATTCTAATAATATGAGGAATACGGCATCTATATATCTACATGTCAATGTACATGTTGTATGTGATGCACCTCAGTGGAAACCTCGTGTTCTGAAAATCTCAAATGACTCAATCACTCAGTATTGTATATGGCCAATCCAGCCTAGGTAAGATCCATCCCATGTATATATATATATATATATATATATACATAAACTAACAGTCAACCACTTTGTACTGTGTAACGCCAATCCAGCCTAGGGGAAGATCCATCCCCAAATATAAATGATTCGGAGAAGATCTATGTACAGAGAATATTCATCCCTCAATATAAAGATTCTGGTAAGATCCATGCCCAGGGGAAGATACATTCATAAATATAAATGATTCGGAAAAGATCCATGCCAAGGCAAGATCCATTCCTCAATAAAAAAGATTCAGTCAAGATCCATGCCCAGGGGAAGATTCATCCCCAAATATAAATGATTCGGACAAGATCCATGTCCAGGGAAGATCCATAGCTCTATATAAAATCAACTACGCTTACTGTGGGGGTGCAGACTCCGAAGGGGCTGCTTTGGCCCAAGCGCTATAATAGCTAGATCCATGCATAAATAAATAAAATATGATGTGGCGTGCAACACGGTCCCATAAATATAACTCAAAATCTCCAGTCCCCCGGGCTCTCAATGACATTAAATCAACCTGACATTATGATATGATGTATCAATGAATGACAATAGCGATTGATATATGATATGCAAATGATAGATGTGACGGAGTACAAAATTGTAAATTTAAACAAGTAAGTCATTAGCAATAAGACCTTTGTTGGTCGCAAAAATATCGGCACGTAGCCTAAACATGATCTTTAACATGAGTCTCAACTCAATTTCCTATAACACGTGGAGGATATGTGGGTAATGACATGATTATTTTATTATGCAACTCCACGAAATCAATTAAGTCACAATTTTTATGGTGCACATCCACACGCCCGTCACCTAGCTTGTGCGTCACCTCCAAACAATTCATATAACATGAAATTTAGGGATTCATATACTGCGATGCACACCTCTATAGCCAAAAACCAGTAATTAAAAATCTCCTAGAAATAGTCCTAAACTACCTCGAAACTCACTTGAGCCCCTCGGAATCCCGTCCGAACAGACCAACAAGTCTCAAAACGTAATACGGACCTACTCGAAGCCTCAAATCACATATAAAAACATCGAAACGACGAATCTCCCCTCAATTAAAACTTAATGAACTTTAAATCTTTCAACTTTCAAATCTCGCACCGAAACACATCAAATCAATCCCAAATGAACTTAGATTTTTCATAAAAGTCATAAATAACATAACAAAGTTACTAAAATTTCCAGAATCACAATCCAGACTCGATATCGTAAACGTTAACTTCTAGTCAAACTTCCAAACCTTCAACTTCTTACTTTCGCTATTTCAAGCCAAATTCAACTACGGACATCAAAATAAATATCCAGACACACTCCTAAGTCCAAAATTACCATAAGGAGCTATTGGAACCATCAAAACTCCATTACAGAGTCATTTGCACAAAAGTCAAACTCCGTTCAACCCTTTTCATTTAAGCTTCAAACATGAATTTCATTCATCCGAACTAATCCTAAAACACCTGAAAACCAGACAATACACGCTGGTCATAATACATCATATGAAGATATTCAAGACTTTAAATAGTTGAAAGAAGTGAAAATACTCAAAACAACCGGTCGGGTCGTTACACAAGGTCTTTATTTCTTAAGCTCAAATTAATCACCCTCACTGGGATTTTTCTGGCCATCATAATGCAAATTTTCAAATAAATAGTTTCATATGGATATTCATGATAACAAAAATTGTTGTAAATAATTAAATTGGTAATTATTATCCTCAAATAATAAAAATAATAAATGCAGTATAATCCCACAAGTGGTGTCTGGGGAGGGTAGTGTGTTTGTAGACCTTACCCCTACGCTGAGGGAGAGAGGTTGTCTCCGATAGACCCCTAGCTTAACGAAATATGGAAATAAAATAGTAGCAACAAGCAGTAACAAAAACAAGCAAATGATCAACATGTAGTAATAGAGATTTATAAATAATAGAATACAAGGCTAACTACTAATACTACTGGTATAGGAAAGATACACACTCGACTACCTACTAACCGTCTACCCTAATTCTTGACCTCCACACCAGGAAAGTTATTTGGAGATATTTCATCTGCAAGTAAGTTACACGGGGATTCTTAATACGTATATAAGTTACTTGTGAACCTTTTCGCGATAAATATAAAAAGTTCCCAAGAAACTTCTGATAAAAAGTTGTGAATAGAAGGAATTCTCATGACAATTTTCATCCTGACTCCGCCTATATTGTCCAAAATTATGTTCTTTTGGATTAAAAAGAGGAGGATAAATAGATATAAAACTGAGAGAGAACTATTTGTTTACTTTGATTGAGAAATATAAGAAAGCTGAAGGACTATGGATATTGTATCATGTTTTCTAGAAAGCACTTGTGAAGATAGGTTGGTTTTTTGGAAAGGATTACTTATAAATAAGCACAATACATAAGTACCTACTAAACTTGTCCTGAAAACTCGATTACACATTATAATTTTACGAGCATTTATTTATCCCCACCCCCCTCCCGTATAAGGTAAAATTGGTTTGTATTAAATGATCGAATAATAGCGTGACACGTGGAACCGAAGATAGGACAAAGATAATTCGAGTGAGAACCAAGACCGGGGACAACAACTGTAGATGGTATCGGATAGACCCCGAAAGCATAATTAAAGGGAGCAGGTCGAATGTTTTCCACCAAATGGCATTTAATGAAGAATATTCTCTAGTATTAAATAGGCATCCGTTGCAGAGAAATTTTGCATTCATGGCATGCCGTTACACATTCATCAACGAACCCCTTTATTGTCATTTAAGAGGGGCATGATCCTAGGATCTTGTTTCCTAGGTATAGCTATAAATAGTGACTTCAACAACCATTGTAACATACAAAATATCTGGCAAAACTTATGTTATACCTTACTCTCAAGCTAAATAATACAAATTTACTTTCTGTCTGATAGTGCTCTTATTACTGTGCTCGGAAGCATTGATCTCGTAGCCAGGCTTGTTATTTTCTTTGATTTTAGTGTTAAGTCTTACTTTTAATTTAATTTATTTATCATTTTGGATCAAATCAGTTCACTTGTCTATAAACCATGTAAAAAATTCAATTGTACCATTTTACGGGTAAATCGTTTGGCGCCCACAGTGGGGCCTATACAGTTGCGTAATTAAGTTGATCCTTGCATCTATGCTAACTTGTTTGGTTCTTTGTTTCATAGCAAAGATCGAGAAAAATGGAAGCTAACACAATGTTGGGGCACACGAAAATCTGCCTCAACCTGAGGATTCAATTAGCGACACCCGCAACTAGGGGGACGTAGCAACTCTAGTCCATGGCGGATAATATCCCTGATATATGAGGGAAATGACTCCCAATGATGTTGAGGATGAGCTTGTTGCAGAAACAGTAAGGATCTTGAGAGAGAAGCAAAAGGCCATCATAGGCCATCTCTCGAGGCAAGACCAGGTCATTACAGAATTAAAGCATGTATTATCAGCTTTATCCAACAATGCGAACGGAAGATGCATGTTCCTCCCGGAGCTCCTGCAATTCAACCAGCTCATATCGATTAATATAACACCCATAGGGGTGAGGTAAGCTTTGGCAGAGCCGGGGGGACCGGTAGCGAATCTGATAACGACAAATGTAGTGATCCCTTCAAAACTGAACTCATGAGATTCATGAGGGACATGAATGAGCAGATGAACTAGAACGTAAAAGAGTTCCACACTCGAATGGACCAAATTTCGGGTGCAAAACCAGTGTTGAAGGGACCCATATTTGAAGAAGTACACCCAATTGCCGTTTAAACTGAGCGCAGGACCAGAATTGATTCTAAAACGATTTAAAACGCTGAAAATACCAAAGTACGTTGGAACTTCAGACACTCAGGATCACATTACAACATATACAACGATAGTGAAAGGAATCAACTTGGCCCAACATGAGATTGAGTCGGTTCTACTAAAGAAATCGGACAAACCATCACGAAAGGGGCCTTGACAGAATTTTCGATTTTACCCGAACATTTAATTGATTCTTTTGAAATTCTTAGAGATTCATTCATCAAAGTCTATGCCGAGTCCAGAAAGGTCTAACCCGGAAGGCGTACATATTCAGAATTTTGCAAAGAGAGTCTAAATTGTTGCGTGAGTTCGTGATCAGGTTCCAGAAAGAAAGGATGTTGTTACCGGTCATGCCAAATGAATGGGCAGATGAGGCATTCACTAAGGGATTAAACTCGAGGAGATTTAAGGCCTCCTGAAAGTTGAAAGAAAGCCTGCTCGATTTCCAAGCAACCATATAGACGGATGTCCACAACCGTTATGAATCAAAGATAAGGATAGATGATGATCAGCTTAGGTTCCTGACATTAACCAAGGGTCGGGATCGAGATAAGAACAAGGATAAATTCAAAGATGATCTTGATGCAGACCGGCGATCTTCTAAGGGCCTATTCATGTTGTACGAGAGAGCCGACGGATGTGGTAGCAAAGGGTTCTGGTCCGTGGATAGGTTTGGCCCCGATAAAAGAACTGACCGCGGACAAAACAACAGGACGTTTCAAGACAAAGAGGTATCGGGTTCCCGAGATTCCACTTATCCCAGGCAGTCAAAATATAATTTTAATAGTAGAATAGTGGATTTGGTATCATAATTGAGGAATATCAATAGGCACGAATCTCGAAGCCAATCATATCTGATTCCAACCAAAGGGATCCTAACTTATGGTGCAAATATCATGGAACTCATGGCCATAAAACTAGGGATTGTCGGCACCTTCGCGAGGAGGTGGCAATGCTGTTGAAGAATCACAATCTTAATGAGTTCTTGAGTGACCGAGGAAAGAACAACTACGGCCGTAGCCGGGACAATGTAGAACCCTCGAAGATAGGAGAGGACTCTCCTTGTCTAACTATCAACATGATTTTGGAGGAACTAAAATAAATGGTGTAACCTTCTCGGCGGACAAGAAGACAAAATTATAGGTAAACCACAGCAAGAGACTCCGAGAAGTCGCCGAAGACGACATCGCATTCATGGAGGAGGACATCTATGGACTTCTTCTACCACATAACGATGTCTAGGTAATTTCTCTTAATGTTCTAAATTTTAAGATTAAGCATGTTTTGCTTGACCCAGGAAGCTCAGCCAACATTATTCAATAGAGAGTGTTGGAACAAGCCAAATTAACCAAAAACATTATTTCGGCGACAAAGCTCCTCGTCGGGTTCAATCTGGCAAGTGTGACAACCCTAGGGGAGTTCTTGCTGCCCACGAATGCTGAAGGGGTCACGAAGACCACCTTATTTGAAGTAGCGGATAGTGACATAGGTTACAACATAATCCTCGGTAGACCATGGTTGGATGAGATGAAGGTTTTACCATCAACTTATCACCAATTGCTAAAATTCCCGACCCTAGAGGGAATTAGGCAGATTAGAAGAGATCAATATGCATCAAGAGAAATGAATGCATTATCAGTTTCCAGCAGTAAGGGGAAGGAACCCAACAAATAGCAATTACAAGAACTGACGCCTACTCCCCAGCCGAGCGAAGATGATAAAGACGAGGGGGCGTCAAAATCTCACCAGGAGATACTTTCAAGTACTGGAAGAGACAGACGCAACCAAGTCCATGGCACAAGAGCTCGAACAAGTAGCTTTGCTCAAGGAATTGCTAGAGAGAAACTTTCACTTGGGAACATGACTCAATCCCGAGCTCAAGTCAAGGTTTATTGATTTCCTTAAAACTAACGTTGATTGTTTTGCATGGTCGCACTCGGATATGACAGGTAACCCGCTAGAATTGGTTGTGCATAAGCTAAGCCTAGACTCTGGTAAGGCAAAAGAAATGCCCAATAGCCGAGGTCATAAACAAGTTTGTTAAGGAAGCAGTAACTTGATTACTTGACATTGGTTCAATCCGGGAGGTAAAGTATCCCGTCTAGCTAGCTAACATGATTATAGTTCTAAAAAAGAATAATTATTTTTGAATGTGCGTAGATTACATAGACTTGAATAAGACGCGCCCAAAAGACTCGTTCCCATTGCCAAACATTGATCAAAAGATTGATGCAATGGCCTAGCACGTGTTGATGCGTTTCCTCAATGCCAATTCTGGGTAATCAAATTAAGATGAAGTTGGAGGACCAGGAAAAGACTTACATTCATAACCAACTTTGGCACATATTGTTATAATGTAATCCCCTTCGGGCTTAAAATTGTAGGAGCCACTAATTAGAGGCACGTGAACAAGATGTTCGAGAAACAAATATGTAAAATAATGGAAGTCTACATAAATGATATGTTTGTCAAGTCTTTCAATGCATGTAACCATTTAAAACAGCTCCAGGAGACCTTTAATATCCTAAGGAAGCACAACATGAAACGCAACCTCGAAAAATGCACTTTCGAGGTTAGCTGTGGTAAGTTCTTGGATTTTTTGGTTTCACAAAGGGGGATCGAGATAAATCCTGACAAGGTCAAAGCCATCACGGACATCCCAGACCAGCTGACCAGTGTGAAAGAAGTCTAAAGGCTAACCGGGAGATTGGCCGCTCTAAGCAGGTTCATCTCTCGATCCTCGAAAAAGCTATCACTTCTTCTCATTTTTGAAGAAGAAAACAATTTCAAATGGACTCCAGAGTGTCAACAGACCTTAAAAGTCCTAAAATGTTACATATCGAGCCCCCTATTACTTTTAAATCCAGGGGAAGGCTAACAATTACTAATATATTTAGCGGTAAGTATCGTTCTAGTCTGGAGGACGAACGTACGCAATCTCCTGTCTGTTATGTTAGCAAAGTTTTATCTGGAGCAAAAACTCGTTATCCGCTCCTTGATAAACTAGCCTTAGCCTTTTTGTTCACCTCTCAAAAGCATAGGCCTTATTTTTTGTGTCACCCGATAGCCGTTGTAACAACCTTTTCCTTGCAGAATTCCTTCATAAACCTGAGTTGTCGGGTAGGTTGGCCAAATGGACAATTTAAATTAGTGAATTTGATATTGAACATAAGCCTAGGACTGCGGCGGATTTCAGTCCTAGGATACTGCCTTTAGCTGCAAAAGAAGCGGTAATGGTGCGGGAAACGACATCAGGAGTTTGGACCCTGTTCACAGACAGAGCTTTCAATGTGAAAGGGTCCGAGCTCGGGGTGGTCCTTATCATGCCTTCGGGGGAAATCTTGAGGCAGGCAATAAGAACTAATCCGTTGACTAAAACTGAAGCTGAGTATGAGGCTTTGATTGCAGGACTTGAACTGGCCCATGGGTGACACGACCTGGAATTCCCACCCTCGGGACCGTGATGGCGTTTAACTGTCACGACCCCATTTCCCTATGTAGGATGTTGTGACGGAACCTAGTCTCCACTACTAGGTAATCCTAACACTTACTGAATAACTTGACAGAAATAAACCAACAAAACTATTAAGCAGAAAACATATATTTCTAAATGAACTCTACATTTACAACATGAAAAAACATCCCAAAACAGGTAGTATAAGTCATAAGCTCTTTTGAGGTTACTAGAAGAATCCCTAATACAATTGTTCTGAATGGAAATTAAATAGTACAAGTGCAATATTAGACGGTGACTTTGAGGCCTGCGAACGTGACAACAGGTTTACCTTGAGTCTCCACAGCAATGTTCGACTAGCTAGCTAATAATCAACAACTACCAAGGCACCTGAGATCTGCACAAAAATGTGCAGAAGCGTAGTTTGAGAACAAAACACTGATACCTTGTGAGTATCAAGACTAACCTCAGTGGAGTAGTGACGAGGAACGGTCAAGACACCAACGCATCTTGTGCCCACATTACAATTTATAATAGCACTGCCCAAGGAATGACAATATCTAATATCCGCACAGCCCACTCACGTGCCAACAATAAAAATGACTTATGACTGCACAGACAAACTCATGTGTCAACAGGATAACTCTCACATATAAGGCAAGTACACGGGGGGGGGGGGGGGGGGGTACATGTAAATGATCAAAATATCAGGATTCGTCTTCTTAGACCGATATGGGTGATTTATCAACGTGTATGCTTGTACAAGTGTTCTGCCACGATTCAAGTCAACAAGTAAGAGTAGAGATAATGAATGACACATAAGAAATGATCACCACAAAATGTACAATGTAATAAAGTGAGCAATGAAATTAAAACAACGAGTAATACCACAAGATTAGCTACACAGAACCAAGCAAATAGCACAACACGAAGAAAGACAATTAGCAGTATACTAAGGAAAA
This sequence comes from Nicotiana tabacum, assembly GCF_000715075.1. Classification (NCBI taxonomy): domain Eukaryota; kingdom Viridiplantae; phylum Streptophyta; class Magnoliopsida; order Solanales; family Solanaceae; genus Nicotiana; species Nicotiana tabacum. The sequence goes on from NC_134093.1 coordinate 111,936,952, forward strand.
TAACAATCAAAGAAGAGTACAAAGGAATGGGAAAAATGTCAATAAGAGCACTACCAAGGTAACTTGTTCTCGAGAGCCATCTTGCTCTTATAACACCACAAGTTACACGGGACCACAACACATGTGCGAATAATCAAGTCGTCTCATAACCCACATGGCACAAATGAGTATTACATGGAATAGATGATGGCGAGAATAACATCCAACGCCTGAAGACTCCTCCGTAAACAATGCTATGTCTAATGAACACATCTGACCTGATGTAGAGCAAACATTCATATTAGACCCACCAACGGACCTCAAGCCGATTCTGATCATACCATACTGGTCCAACACCCTTTAAAGGATCCACAATGGCTCGATTCATGGCGCATAAGAGCAGCCATCCTATCACGGACCTCATATTTGCGATATTACCATAATATCCACACTTGGTTTCAACCTTTAACAATCAAGTGACTAAAATGTCACACTTATACAATTTTCCCGTGGGGTACGTTCCCACGACCTTCCGCACTAGGTAGAAAAATCCTCACATACATACCACCAACCGTACTAATTTTTTAAGGCAAACCACAATCCGTAGATCAATACACAATGCCTCTTCCACAGAACACCATTCTCAAGTGACACTAACATAATGACAGCTTACTCTAAACATCTGAATTCTTCCTTGCTCATCTGAGCTCGTGACATTCTTATCAACACCGAGCCGCAACCTTGATCCTAAACTTCCAATTCCCATGCCGCTCACTACACCTATCATGCCGCTATGTGAGAGTAAAAATATTCATCATTACCCCTGAACTACTAGTAGAATAAATACTTCATTGGCTAGAAACCTTTCACTTACCTCATTTCAGAAGAACCATTGCAACACGCTACTGAATTCCCATAACCGAAGAAAATACAAACCTCAAGTTGTGGTCTAAACTGCCATAACTCTCCCGTTAAACATTTACACATAACAAGGCCATTATAATCAAATGCCTCCAAATCAATTGTGATGATCCGATAGGTCATCTTATATTTTAAAACATAATTCTGTGATCCAAAACCTTAAAATCTCATTTTTACCCTACTCAATTTGCGTGTGCAGTCCGGGCATTTTTTCGGAAAGCTTTTATGTTAAAAAACTGATAAAATTAAGAATTTTGCCTTAAAATTCATTTAAGTTGATTTCATTCAATGTTTTGGGCAAACAGACCCGGATTTGTGTTTTGATGGTCCCGGTGGGTCCGTATCGTAATTTGGGACCTAGGCGTATGCTCGAAATCAAATTGAGAGGTTCCTAGCTCGAGTTATTGACTTTTGTTGAAAACTTAAAAGTTTGAAAGTTTTATGGTGTTTAAGGATCGACTGATGTTTAGATTTATTGATACCGGGTTTGTTTTTTAGTTCTGGAGCCCGGCACAGGTCCACTATAATATTTATGACTTGTCTGTCAAATTTGTTGAGAAAATAGAAGTTTTGAAGTTTTCTTGAAAATTTCATTTGATTTGGTGTCTGATTTGTAGTTCTAGGCATTATTTTGGTATTTTGATCGCACGAGCAAGTTCGTATGATGTTTTAGAACTTGTGTGCATGTTTGGTTTGGAGCCCCGAGGGCTCGGGTGAGTTTCGGATAGGTTACAGGGTGAATTAGACATAGAAAAATCTGATGTTTTTGCTGCAGCTGGTTTTCTGGTGTGTTGTGCTTAGCGATCACGAAGCCATTCTCGCGATCAGAAAGGGGATCTGGGTTTGGGAAGGATTTTACACTACGTGAATGCGAGATTATAGACGCGAACGCCGAGCATTGGGGGGTTTTCTCTATGCGAACGCGACCCATCACACGTGAAGACATAGCGTTAGCTAGGCTGGGCAAGAGACTTGAGGTTACACTACGCGAATGCGGTTCTTGTCTCACGAACGCGGAGTCCAGAGGGGCTAAACCTTCGCGAACGCGTGTAGCCTCTCACGATCGCGTAACTACTCTTCGCGAACGCGTCAGGATTCACGCGAACGCGATGAATACCTGACGCCTAGTTATTCAAAACAAAACCAAAATGGGATTTTAGCCATTCCTTCACAATTTAAAAACTAGAAGACCTAGAGGCAATTTTCTTAAAAGATCTTCTTCTCCAATTTGTTGGTAACTGATTCTAACCTACTTTCATTCAATTACCCATTACATTTCATAAGTTTTCAACCTAAAATCTAGGATTTTCATGGTGGAAATTGGGGGTTTGGGTAGAATTAGGGATGTTTGCATAATTGGAATTTAGACCTCGAATTGAGGTCGGATTTCGAAACAAATTGCATAATCGGGCTGGGGTGAATGCATATATGGATTTTGGTCCGAACTTTGGGAAATCTAAATTTATGCATTGTAATTGATTCCTTTAGGAATAATTGATATTATTGAGTCGGTTGTGGATAGTTACGAGTGGTTTGGAGGTGGATTATAGAGGGAAAGCTGTGATTAAGTATTGAGTGGCCTTTGGAGCGAGGTAAGTGTTGTGTCTAACTGTGACTTGAGGGAATTAAGAACCCTCAGACTATTTGTTATGTGAATTTCATGTGAGCGGCGTATATGTGAGATGATGAGTGCTTATGCGCCGCCGAATTACCTATTTTTCCCTGTTTCCCCGTTCTTCTTTTATTATCTCTTTCCCTGTCTTAGTTGTTATATGCTCTAAATGTGTTTCCATGCCTAATTGCTACTTGTAGTCATTGTTTCCTCTTGTTCATGATATTAGTTCTTTCCATAGTTTCATAATCTCCTACTATTTGCTCAAGTTGGTTTATATGTACCTTGTAGTTGTAAATTCTGGATTGGTCTCCCTGTGGAGTATTACTTATTCGGTTTATCATATTGTACAAGATTTCCTATTTGTTCAGTTTAGTGTCTTGGAATTGTAAAGCGTTTTTGTATGATTTGAATTGTGAGTTTTACTATGCTTATTGAGTACTAATATTAATATTGTGGGATCGGGTTGCACGCCGCGACAGGTGAAATAAGGGTGATATGTTGAGGTGGAATAAGCGTGAATTTGTATTATACGGTGGGATCGGGTTCCACGCCGCAACAGGTAGAATAAAGGTGGATTGACATGGTGAAATAAGGGTGAATTATGATACTGATATTGACATATGGTGGGATCGGGTTGCACGCCGCAACATATATATATTATTTACTGTTGTTGATATCGTTGCGGTGCAATAAGGGAGGAAATTTGTGTTGTCTGGTAGGATCAGGTTGCGTGCCGCAACAACCTATATGTTTCCATTTCGTGAGCTGTGTTGGTTTTTCTTTTGGTATTTGTATCTGAATTATTAAAGATTGGTGATTCTGGACGACACTGGTTTATTCTTGAGGCTGTGGTTATTCTTTTCAGTTGGTTGTTTAATTCTCTTCAGTATTCCCATTTTCTGTCATTATTATATACTGCGTTCAGGTTGTAGTGAAGGTGACCCGCCTTAGCCTCGTCACTACTTCATCGAGGTTAGGCTTGGTACTTACTAGTACATGGGGTCGGTTGTACTGATACTACACTCTGCACACTGTGCAGATTTTGGAGAAGGTCCCAACGGTGGCTAATAGAGAGCTCGGATTGGACAACCTGCGGAGGCTTGAGATACAGCTGCTCAGCACCCGCAGCTCCTGAAGTCCCCGTCTTTATTTTTATTTAGCTGTGTACTTTAATTCAAACAACTTTTTCTTTATTTTAGACCCTTGTATGTATTACTCTTGAAGCTCGTGCACTTGTGACACCGGGTTCAGGGATTTTTAGTAGATGTTTTTACGGTTTTAGCTTCTGCATTTATATTTGGATTATTATAGTTAAATCAGTTCTTCTTCATTAATTAGATTTAAATTGTTAAAAAGGATAAATTATTCTAACGTTGGCTTGTCTAGCAAGTGAAATGTTAGGCGCCATCATAGTCCCGGCGGTGGGAATTTCGGGTCGTGACATCAATCAAGTTATGGTGGATATCAAGCCCGCACGTACAACCACGAATCACCTGCATAGCTTACATACCGAAGGAACTGATCATTGCCACAATCACGCTGATCCAAACCACTACTAACCGACCTAACTTTTTTCATTTTACTCTTGACTTGCCTTAGAAATAATAGTAGCTCCATTCAAAAATAACGAACTCGATCAACACTCATCTCGAGTGACCCAAATTACGAGACTACATCATCTCAATACTCATTAACCATCTCATACCCTCCTTATGCACACAATAGCATCTCCAACTGGTATACCCATTATGAAAGACCTTCCGCGAATCCGAAGCTATTTCACCCATTCCTCCAATACTACTCCGCAGACCTGATGATAACATAGAAAATTCTTCAAGTATTCTTCACACACTACTGCAAAATCCCGGTCTTCAACCACACAACGAACCCAAAATCCTTAAACACCGCACTTACATCCCTGAATCGATTAGAACCACTATTGAGAGTCACTCACTCTGACCTGGTCCAGAGTATGATCAAACTCTGACGCTCTGTTAGAACATGAACACTCTCAAAGAAGCAACCCGATGAATTCTTTTCCTTGTACATCACATCCACAGGAAGTATAAATCTTCCTAAAACCTGCACATGAATTGGTAAGGTGAAATATAGCACACATTCATCAAGTTCTTGCTCGAATTACCCCTGATATTTTCTTTTCTTAGTCATAAATCACTTAACAATGCACCGATAACAGAAACCGCTCAAGCACACGACCAAGTGATTCATTCGTAGGTGGTGGGCTCCCCCACTTAGCTTTAAGCTACCATCACATAATGTAGAACCCACAAAGATTCCTCCTTCTTAATTTTCATGATCGCGCACCGTCAACTCGCCGAATTTCTCGTAGTCTCTTGTTAAACTTTTCATGAATATTCTGAATTATCAGCCACAATCGCATGTTCAACATTCTGTCGGGTAGCAAGTAGAATTCTTCGTAGAAGCTTCATCAAACTCACGCATCTGCTGACCTGCTCATAGAAGATAGCCCACCTGTGTAATTTCCATACCGACATCTTCCAACGACGCTGCACTGAGCATAACTACCACGAAATCAGTAAACCCTCTGAAGCCCATACTCGTCCACCAACTGTAAAAGTCGGTTCATTCCCCGTAGTCATCAACTGAAAGTCTGACAATACATTCTAAACTCAAAGCTACGTTCACAACTCTTCATTTCCAGCAAACTCCCCTCTTCCATAATCATGCTTCCTCCATCCAACAACCACTATCCCAAATGAAAGGCATATACTTAGTCAATATCCACCATGATTACCAAATTGCTCTAAACTTTCCTCAAGTCAAGTGGATTTCCTCCCACATAATACATATGCTACTTTGCCACTCCCACTTCAGTTAAACCACCTTCTTTAAGCAACTTCTCGACCTCTGCTCTTCATACTTGACATGCTAGTAATTCAACCACCGCGAGACACCTCCTGCCATGTCCTTCCTTATCCTTCTCTACTTAAATGTTTCCTCAAATCAAAATCCTTCTATGTAACACCTGAACCAGTAGATTGTTACTATCTCTAAGCCTCTTCCAATATCATCTTTCTCCAGCCATCACTTCAGAAACATCAATTCAATTCTGTAACCGCTATACACCACCATCTATGACAACCGCTCCTCAGGCTCCCTTTCACAATACCCTGCCCCGAAGGCAAATCATAGTAGACCATAACACTGACGAGCCTTAATGCATTCAAACACGGACGACGACACCTCCTCACAATTGAGAATTCCAGCACACTCAAAAATATAAAGTCTCACTACTCCATCGGCCAAAGCTTGGACATCCATAGTCCGCTTGCCTTTCCTCCACTGGATTTAAATGTCTAATCTCTAAATGATGTACTAAGAAATCCTCCTTCCAGTTGTTCACTGCATCGATACATAAACAAGCACCCTAGCACTACACCAACATTGTGCAATAACAATGGATGATCTTCATAGCAACCTGTGCGTAGCCTCAAAACCATAGAAAATACAGATACTGAGATAAAATGACAGAACATCCTCCCGCAAGGAGACGATAATAGCATGCCCAAACATGCTGGATAAAAATATCTTGCAACACGTCTGCAGTACCACTGCAACTCTGCTATGCCCAATTGATAACAAGCACTTCATATCGCGTAAGATTGAGTATGAAAGAAATAAAGGCACAAGACTCAAGAGAGTCAAATCATACGATGAGGAATCAAGAAGGAAAGTTCTCCTAACAGTCCTATAGCCCCTCGAAGATAAGTATAAATGTCTCTGCATCGATCCGGAAGACTCTACTAGACTTGCTCATGACTCGTGAGACCCAAGTGAACCTAGAGCTCTGATACCAAGTTTTCATGACCCAAATTTCCCGTTATAGGTCATGATAGCGCCCAACGTTTCCGTTAGGCATGCCAACGGTGAACTATCGATTCAGTTATTCATTTTATTATTTTTAAAATCATAAGTCTTATTAAGTAAAGGATTCAATACGTTCAAAAGTCATGAATACATAAATTATTAGCAAGATATAAAATAAAAGATGACAATAACAAGCTGAACTACAACCATCCACCAAAGTATCCTAAACTGTCACGACCCCAAATTCCCTCTATAGGATGTCGTGATGACACCTAGTCTTTAAGACTAGGTAAGCCTATCAATGCAGAATAACAATAGAAATCTAAAATAAATAAATATGCAAATTCACATAATTACAACTCCCAAAACCCAGTAGAAATAAGTCACAAGCTTCTAAAATTTTATCCTCAATGTCTCTATATATCAGAGAATAAAGAAAATAAGGAAGCAACATAATAAGGATAGAAGGGGACTCCGGAGTTTGCGGACGCTGGCAGATATACCTTGAAGTCTCCGTACACAGGTAGCTCACTGATATCTGGGCTGGTAGGAAGTACCTAGATCTGCACAAAAAGATGTGTAGAAGCATAGTATGAGTACACCACAACGGTACCCAGTAATTGCCAAGCCTAACCTCGGTATAGTAGTGACGAGGTCAGGTCAGGCCCTACTGGAAATAATAAAAGACATAGTAAAATGCTGAAATGAATCAAGTAATTAGTATGTCATCATTTAGCTTCAAAGAATAAGGACAAATAATACCCCGTAGAAAGAAAACATAAATTTACAACTTTAAATAAATCACCAAAATAATCAAAGTCAAATGCATCCATAAAGAAATATCAACAAGAGCACTCCCGAGGTACCACCTTGTAGTTCCAAATCATAAATAAATTCACAATATCTCATTTTCTTATATCACCGCGGGAGCCTTCACATTTAATTTTAAAGAAAATATTTTTTCCGAAATAGCATCCCGCGTTTTAGTCGCCCTTATCACACCGCATGACTTCTAGTAGTTCCCTTACTAGCCACGCGTACCAAGCCACTCTTATCTTGTGATGACCCAAAAGGTCATCTTATGTTTTAGAATTTGATTCTGCGCTCTTAAGCCTTAAAATCACATTTTTACTCTCCTAGATTTGCGTGCGCAGTCCAGGCATATTTCCGGAAAGCTTTTATGTTGAAATATTGATGAAACAATAAGAATGTTTGCCTTAAAAAGTTGATTTTAGTTGACTTCGGTCAATATTTTTGGTAAAGGGGCCCGAATCCATGTTTTAACTGTCTCGGTCGGTCCGTATCAAAATATAAAATCTGGGCGTATGCCCGGAATCGAATTCGGAGGTCCCTAGCTCGAGTTATGATTATTTTATGAAAATTAAAAGTCTGAAATTTAATGATTTTTCAGATTTGGTTGATGTTTGGCCTTGTTGATACCGGGTTTGTATTTTGGTTCCAGATCCCGGTATAGGTCCAAAATAATATTTATGACTTATATGTGAAATTTGGTGAGAAACAGAGTTGGTTTGACGTGATTTGGACGCCAGGTTGTGAAAATAGGAATTTTAAAGTGTTCTTGAGAATTTCATTTGATTTGGTGCTAAATTTGTAGTTCTAGGTGTTATTTTGGAATTTGATCGCGCGAGCAAGTTATATGATGTTTTTAGACTTGTGTGCATGTTTGGTTTGGAGCCTCGAGGGCTCGGGTGAGTTTCGGATAGGCTACGAGATGTTTGAACTTAGGAAAATCTGGTTTTTCTGCAGTTCCAGGGGCCTTCTGGTTTCATTCTTCGTGTTCGTGAAGGCACTGTCGTGAACGCGAAGTAGAAACTGGGATTGCTGAATTTTCTTCTTCGCGAACGCGAAGGCTTGGCCGCGAATGCGAAGCGATGGGGGATTTACCCTTTGCGAACGCGAAGCGATGAGGGATTTACCCTTCGCGAACGCGACCACCTTAACGCGAGTGCATAGTGTTAGGGACCTGGGGGAGGGGTCACTCTTTCCTTAATCACGAACGCGAATAAGGTCTTGCAAACGCGAAGGCCAGGGGGGACTAGCGTTCGCGAATGCGAAGGAGGACTCGCGAACGCGTAATCTTGGCAAACTCTGCTCTTCGCGATCGTGAAAGTGTCCTCGCGAACGCAATGAAGATTGTCGCCCAGTTCATAAAACAGTCCCAAAGTGAGACTTAAGCCATTCTTTCAACTTTTCAAAAACCAAATGGTCTAGAGGCGATTTTCAAGAGACATGTTTTTCCGCAAAGTGTTGGTAAGTGATTCTAAACCACATTTTTCAATTACCCATTACATTTTAAGAATTTTCAACCTAAAAATCTAGAGTTTTCATGGTAGAATTGGGGGTTTTTGGGTAGAAACTAGAGATTTCAAAATTTGGGGATTTAGACCTCAAATTGAGTTTAGATTCCAAAACCAATTATATATCCGGGCTCGGGGGTGAATGGATAAATGGATTTTGGTCCGAACCTCGTGTTTTGACCAAGCGGGCCTGGGGTAGATTTTTGACTTTTTTTTGGGAAAGTTTGGGAAATTTAAATTTATGCAATGTAATTGATTCCTTTAGCAATATTTGATATTATTGAGTCGTGTTTGAATAGATACGAGTTGTTTGGAGGTGAATTCTAGAAGAAAAGCTGTAATTGAGTGTTGAGTGGTCTTCGGAGCGAGGTAAGTATCGTGGTTAACCTTGACTTGAGGGAATTAGGAACCTCAGACTATTTGCTATGTGAAATTCATGTGAGCGGCATATATGTGAGGTGATGAATACTTATGCGCCGTCAATTTATCCGTTTTACATGTTTCTTCCATTTAGCTCATATTGGCTCTTTCCCATGCCTAATTTCTACGTGTTTAGACTAGTGTTGTTAACTTGATCGTTCTTATCGTGTTTACAGATCTTCTGGTGATAATTGAGTATTTATTTCAAAGTTGAGGCTGGTATTGTGGAACCAAATATTGAAGTAAAGCTTGTACTTGTTATTCTATCTCCTTGTTGTTATTTTTTCATTGCATTATGGTAAGGGAGAGTGTTAACGTACGAAGGGTGATGTCGTGTCATATTGTGAGTAGTAATGCACGAAGGGTGATGTCGTTCCATATTATGAGTTTTAATGCACGAAGGGTGATGTCGTGCCATATTGTGAGTGTTAATGCACGAAAGGTGATGTCGTGCCGTATTGTGAGTGTTAATGCACGAAGGGTGATGTCGTACCATTCGCGAACACGAAGGGAGTCCCGCATTCGCGAATAGGAACTTTGAGGCTGCTGAGATTTGTCCTTTGCGAACGCGCGACCGTGGACATGAACGTGAGGCAGTAGCTTGGAAGGCCTTTGCGAACGCGGCCAAGGCTACGCGAACGCGAAGAAGAAAGGGGGAGATTGGTATAAGGCCATTTGGTCTACGCAAACGCGTAGAAGGGAACGCGAACGCGAGGGGTCTGGATAGCTGGCCTTCCCGAACGCGACCAGGATGACGCGAACACGAAGAGAAAATTTTGGGTCAGAGACATTTGGCCTTCGCGAACGCGAAGAAGGGCGGACCTGGGCTGGGCAGAATATTTTAAAAGCGGGGTTTGAGTTCATTTCACCCATTTTTCACATGGCTTGGGCGCATTTTGGAGCTTTTGAACAGGGGATTTCATCATCAAGCATGAGGTAAGTGATTTCTATTAGTTGTGAGTTACATACAAGGTTTATATATGGATTTAAACATAGAAAATAGTAGAAAATTGGAAGTTTCGAAGAAAAACGTAGAAATTGGTATTTTTGGAATTTGGCCACGAATTTGGGTAAGGAATTGAGAACAAATTTTATATTTGAGTTCGTAATGCGATGGGTAATGTTTATCTTGGAAAATTTTCGAAATCCGTGCACGTGGGCCCAAGGGTGATTTTATCGACTTTTCGATCGGGGTTAGAAATTGTTATAAATTGGATTATAATGAGTATTTGAGTATATATTTATGGATTCGCACATTTATGGACTAGTTTTGGAGTGTTGGGTATCGGTTTGAGTTGTTGGAAAGGCTTGGGAGCCGGTTATGGAACTTCGGAGCGAGGTAAGTCTCCTTTCTAACCTTGTAAGAGGGAATTTATCCCATAGGTGAAATAAATAAATGTGTGCTCCTATTTGTGGGGGCTACGTACGCACGAGGTGACGAGAGTCCATGAGTAGCTATTATTATGCTTAAGTTTGGGTAGTCTAGGACCCAAAAGCATGCTTTACTTAATTTCCAATCTTGTTGTCAATTTAAAATGCTTACATCATATCGAACTTTATAAATAAATTTCTAAAAATTGTTTTGTTGACTTTTAAAAGAGAAATTTGCCCTTTCCTTGGATAATTGCCCCTTGATGAATTCTTGATTGATTGTTTAAATGTGTTATCTTTTGTGGAACTGGCTGAATGCCTCGATAGATTAAATAGATGCATCTATGGTTCGCGCCATTCGACCCTCTAGCAGTGCATAGTTTAAATATTATGTTGGATTGGGCCGTACGAGCTCAATATGATTTGCACATGACTTACTTGATTATTTTGGAATTATTGATAATTGATATGGCCTCATTGGCCGGAGATATAAATTATTAAAAGAAGAAAATAAATTTGGAAAATTCCCTATTAAAAAAAGAATTATTTACCTGCTTCATGTTATTGAGTTTACAGTTGCCTTATAAAATTCATTATTCATCACATCATTTGTATATTAATTATAGCCCATAGTAAGTGTCCGAATCGACCCCTCGTCACTACTTCATTGAGGTTAGGCGGGATACTTACTGGGTACAAGTTGATTTACGTACTCATACTACACTTGTTGCACATTTTTGTACAGATGCATATATGTCTAGCATCCTTGCGGGCGCAGAGGTGTGGTTAATGCAGAGACTTAGGTGAGCTGCATTTTCATCTACGATCCGCAGCCAGCAGAGTCCCCTTCAGAGTTACTTGTGTATGTTCCTGTCTAATTTGTATTCTGGACAGGTGTTGTATTTTATTTCATCTTCCTAGTTGAAGCTCATGCACTTGTGATACCGGGTTCTGGGATGATTATGAGATATTTAATATTGAAATTGGAAAACGTTAATGTTATTCCTTAAAGTTCATTTATTACTTGTAAATTGAAGGAAATTTATGTTTTCAGAAATACTAAAATGAGAATTTAATTAACTATTTAGCAATGGCTTGCCTGACTGTGGTGTCCGGCGCCATCACAGCCTTTAATGAATTTTGGGTCGTGACAGTTGGGGTCTTGTCGTTACCAAAATAGGTTAAATTTGCTCTTATTAACTAACGGTAGAAGCTTTCCAATACATCAGACATTTTTAATAAGGGAATTCGACTTTGACCTTGAATTATGTGAAATTGTCCAAGTTTTCCCGTGAATTTTGAAGAACTTGGTCATTATTGTCTTCTTCAACATAGAGAATCTCCAACGACAAGGTCTTTATTTACTAAGCTCAAATTAATCACCCTCACTGAGGTTTTTCTGGCCATCATATTGAAAAATTTTCAAATAAAATAGTTTCAAATGGATTTTCATGCCAACAAAATCATTGTAAATAATTTCATTGGTAATTATTACCCGCAACAACAAAAACAACAACAAATTCAGTATAATCCCACAAGTGAGGTATGAGGAGGATAGTGTGTATGTAGACCTTACCCCTACGGTGAGGGAGAGAGGCTATCTCCGATAGACCCCGACTCAATGAAAGATGAAGAAAAAGCAGTAGCAACAAGCAGTAACAACAACAAGATATAAAGAAAACAAGTAGAATGATCAACATGTAGTAATATAGATTTATCAATAATAAAATACAAGGCTAAATACTAATACTACTGGTATGGAAAAGACACACACTCGACTATCTACTAACCTTCTACCCTAATTCTCGACCTCTACTCCATAAAAGGTATTCAGAGATATTTTATCTGCAAGACACGGGGATTGTAAATACATATATAAGTTGTGAACTTTTCCGCGATAAATATAGAAACTTCACAAGAAAATTTGATAAAAAGTTGTGAACAAAAGGAATTCACATAAGGATTTTCATCAATTTCAAATCTTGGCTCTACCTACATTGTCCAAAAGTATGTTCTATTGGAGTAAAAGGAGAAAGACAATTAGATATAAAACAGAGTTTTAATGACCCGATTGTCGTTTTGAGAATTTACGTCCCCTTTAACAGCTTAAGGTCCCGAACAACTTTGTAATGTGCATTATGACTTGCGTGTATGGTCGAGTTTGGTTTGCGGATGATACTGAACTAAATTGAAAGAACAATTCTTATTTTTGAAGCTTAAATCAAAAGAGTTGATCGGAGTTTGACTTTTGAGCAAACGACTCCGGAATGGAATTTTGATGATGTCAATAGCTTCATATGGTAATTTTGGACTTAGGAGTGTGTCCGAATATTTATTTGGAAGCCTGTAATTGATTTTGGCTTCTCTATTGTCATTAATCATCACAATGTCTATTACCGGCTCGGAAGGAGGACCGGGCGTCATCGCCACCGGAGATAGCTCGAAGACAACAGTCTTCGCCCGCTTATTCTTCTCCCCGACCGCGTAGGAATGTCTTCTCTTCGGTTGCTTATTTTCTGGCCGAGGACTCCGTAAAGATGTGGTCGCACCCGAAACAGGCCCAGAGATATTTGTTCGAGTGAGAGCATCGTGAAGTAGCCTCACTGCATCAGTAAGATCAGCCAAAACATCCTCCTCGGGGACAGTAATAGAGCTCGCAGGTAGACCTAATTTTATAAACAAGTCAGAAGGGTTCAATCGATATACAAAGCAGAGAAAGATGGGAGCCAGGTAAGTTCTAATTACCATGATTTTTGGCCTTGCACCCATCTTTTTGGGGCCACCTCTTTCCACAAGCGAATTTCGGGTGTTATGACGTCCAAAATTTTCTGAACCCACCGGTCTAACCCTTTCACCACCGGTGGGACCCATCAAGTTGCTGAAACATACGAAGAATGAAAACATGACCATAAAAGAATATTTAATGAAAGAAGGAATATTAGAAATCTTACAAGCGTGGTTCCAAGTGGCCTGAAAGGATGAAGCCTGTCACGACCCCAAATTCCCTCTGTACGATGTCGTGATGGAACTTAGTCTCTCAAACTAGGTAAGCCTAATAATGCGGAATAATAATAAATATCTGAAATAAATAAACTACAATTCAAACAATTTCAACTCCCAAAACCCAGTAGAAATAAATCACAAGCTTCTGAGAATTTATTCTCAATGTCTCTATATATCAGGGTCTAAATAAAATATAAGGAAGCAACATAAAATGATAGAAGGGGACTCCGGAGTCTGCGGACACTGGCAGATATACCTCGAAGTCTCCATACGCAGGTAACTCACTGACATCTAGGCTGGTAAGATGTACCTGGATCTGCACAAAAAGTTGTGAAGAAGCGTATTATGAGTACACCACAACGGTACAGAGTAAGTGCCAAGCCTAACCTCGATAGAGTAGTGACGAGGTCAGGTGAGGCATTACTGGAATATAATAATGGAATCGTAAAATGTTTAACAATATAGTAAAATAAAATGACACTAGAAATGAATCAAATAGTATGTCACATTTAATGACACCAAATAATTGCAAATAATATCTCGTGGAATCAAAACAGAATTTCCTTCAACTTTATAAAAATCACAACAATTAATCGAAGGCAACTATGGCCATAAATCAATATTAACAAGGGCACTACCGATGTACCGCCTCGTAGTCCTAAATTATAAATAATTTCACAATATCTCAATTTCTTATATCACCGCGGGAGCCTTCACAATTTATTTAAAGAAAATATTTTTTTTTTCCGAAATAGCATCCCGCGTTTTAGCCACCCTTATCACACCTCATGACTTCTAGTAGTCACCCCTACTAGCCACGCGTATCAAGCCACCCTTATCTCACTGCATGCGTTTCAACACCCAGACCTTATACCACCGCATGCGTATCAATATCACAATATATCACAATTTGCCCCTCAAGTGCTCAATATTTAAATTTTCCACGAAAAACAATCTCATGAAAATATTCAAGAATAAATAATTCAGGAAAATAATATTCCAAATTTTTAATACGTTGCTTCAATATCAAAATTAAAAATGTCAAATACTTTATATTAATAATATTTAATTTAAAGAAAATCAACCTTCAAATAATGCATAGTATGAAAGAAACCAAGTTTCAATTAAACAGGTAAAACAATTAGCAGGAAAAAGGAAAACAAATTTAAAATATATATCACAGATCAATGATGAAGAATAAAACAAGATAAAATAATTTAATAAATGCGCAACAATGATCTACACAATTTAAAAATATAATCTTTCGTAGTTAGCCCGTGTACACACTCGTCACCTCGTGTACACGACTTTCAACACATTTCAATAATCACATTAATATCAATTCTAGGAAAAAATTTCCCCGCACAAGGTTAGACAAGTCACTTACCTCGACTTGCTCCAATTTAACCAAGTATTATGCTTTTTCCTCGATTTTCCGACTCCGATCAACTTGTATTTAGTCATAATTAATTCGATACAGTCAACAAAAATTATAGTAATCAAATTCATAAGAAAATATTACATTTTCATTAAAATCCGAAATTAGCTCAAAATTTTCCCGTGATGCCCACATCTCGGAATCCGACGAAATTTACAAAATCCGACAACCCATTCAATTACGAGTCCACCCATGCTAATTTTACAAAAATCCGATAACAACTCGACCTCCCAATCTTAAATTTTCGTTTTTGGAAGATTTTTTCAAAAATCTTGATTTTTCTTCCATAAATTCACGGATTCATGATGTAAATGAGTATGGAATCATGAAATAAAATTAATATAGGATAAGAAACACTTACCCCAATGTTTTCCCGTGAAAATCGCCCAAGAATCGTGCTCCAAAAATCCAAAACGAAATGAATGAAATGACCATTTTTGGTCCTTAAGTTTCTGCCAATCCGTCACTAAAAGTCCATTTTTCGTCACTAAAAATCTACCAGAAACTGCTCTACCACCCTTCCTTAAATTGATCATAACTTTATGTACGAAAGTCTAAATAATAAATGGTTTAACTTTATGGAAACTAGAAACAACCAACTACAACTTTTATGTTTTGCAACCTTTCTGATTCCTTATGAATTGCGAGATATAAGCTTCCAAAATTGGCTCCATGCATCAGAATTTCTGGCGAAACCGCTCTACCAGCCTTAATTTATTCAATCATAACTTTCTGTACGAATGTCCAAATACTGCATGGTTTACCTTTCTGGAAACGGAAAACAAATGACTACAACTTTCATGTTTTGAAGATTTTCCGATTCCTTATGAATTACGAGATATAAGCTTCCAAAATTGGCTCCACACACCAGAAATTTCTGGCGAAATTTCTGCAAATTTCCAGCAACCTTCTTTTTCCGAAATCCATTCCGTTTACCTTCCGAATTCCACCCGAGACCTTCGGGACCTTAACCAATTATTCCAACATGTCCCAAAATACAATACGAACTTAGTCGAGGCTTCAAACCACATTAAAACGACTAATAGCACCTCAAATCAAAATCTATGAATTTTGAACTTTCAATTTCTACAAACAGCACCGGAACTTATCAAATCCAGTCCAATTGACCTCCAATTTTGCACACAAGTCATAAATGACATAACAGAGCAAAGAAAATTTTCAGAATCGGATTTCGACCTCGATATCAAAAAGTCAACCCCTCGGTCAAACTTCCCAAAAATTCAACTTTCAGCATTTCAAGCCTAAATCCACTACGGACTTCCTAATAAAATTCTGATCACGCTCCTAAGTCCAAAATCACCATACGGAGCTGTTGGAATCATCAAAATTCTATTCCGGGGTCATTTGCACATAATTCGATATCCGGTCACTATTTGAACTTAAACTTTAAACTTTTCATCAAAATTCTATATCTCGGGCTAGGGACCTCAGAATTTGATTCCGGGCATACGCCCAAGTCCCAATTCACGATACAGACCTACCGGAACTGTCAAAACACTAATTCGAGTCCATTTGCTCAAAATGTTGACCAAAGTCAACTTAGTTGTGTTTTAAACATCTAATTCACATTTTTCACCTGAAAACTTTTCGGAAAATTTTTACGGACTGCACACGCAAGTCGAGTAATGGTAAATAGTGCTTAGATCACATAATTAATCATTAAATTTAAAGATGACATTTTGGGTCATTACATTCTCCACCTCTAAAATAAACGTTCGTCCTCGAAAGGAGTTAGAAAAAGTACCTGAGCTGGTGAATAAGTGTGGATAACAGCTGCGTAAATCATGCTCAACCTCCCAAGTCGCCTCCTCGACCGGAAGACCCCTCCACTGAACCTTTACGGAAGCAATATTCTTTGACCTCAGCTTTCGAACTTGCCTATCTAAAATAGCCACTAGTTCCTCAACATGAGATAGATCCTTGTCCAACTGAACCGAACTGAAGTCTAACACATAAGATATTTTTGAAGCATAGAAACATGGAATACCGGATGAACCGCAGAAAGACTAGGTGGTAGTGCAAGTCTGTAAGCCACCTCTCCAACTCTCTCAAGAATCTCAAAAGGCCCAATATACCTAGGGTTCACCTTGCCCTTCTTCCCGAACCTCATCACACCCTTCATAGGCGAAACGCGGAGCAATACCCGCTCACCAACCATGAATGCAACAACACGAACCTTCTGATCCGCATAACTCTTCTGTCTAGATTAGGCTGTATGAAGTCGATCCTGAATCAACTTAACCTTTTCCAGGGCATCCTGAACCAAGTCTGTACCCAAAAGTCTAGCCTTGCCTGGTTCGAACCAACCCACTGGAGACCGGCACCGCCTACCATACAAGGCCTCATACGGAGCCATCTGAATGCTTGACTGATAACTGTTGTTGTAAGCAAACTCCGCAAGTGGTAAGAACTGATCCCAAGCACCCCCAAGTCTGCGGACTCCGGAGTCTGCGGACGCTGGCAGATATACCTCGAAGTCTCCGTACGCAGGTAACTCACTGACGTCTAGGCTGGTAAGATGTACCTGGATCTGCACAAAAAGATGTGCAGAAGCGTAGTATGAGTACACCACAGCGGTACAGAGTAAGTGCCAAGCCTAACCTCGGTAAAGTAGTGACGAGGTCAGGTGAGGCATTACTGGAATATAATAATGGAATAGTAAAATGTTTAACAATATAGTAAAATAAAATGACACTGGAAATAAATCAAATAGTATGTCACATTTAATGACACCAAATAATTGCAAATAATATCTCGTGGAATCAAAACCGAATTTCCTTCAACTTTATGAAAATCACAACAATTAATCGAAGGCAACTATGGCCATAAATCAATATTAACAAGGGCACTACCGAGGTACCGCCTCGTAGTCCCAAATTATAAATAATTTCAAAATATCTCATTTCCTTATATCACCGCGGGAGCCTTCACAATTTATTTAAAGAAAATATTTTTTTTCCGAAATAGCATCCCGCGTTTTAGCCACCCTTATCACACCGCATGACTTCTAGTAGTCACCCCTACTAGCCACGCGTATCAAGCCACCCTTATCTCACCGCATGCGTTTCAACACCCAGACTTTATACCACCGCATGCGTATCAATATCACAATATGTCACAATTCGCACCTCAAGTGCCCAATATTTAAATTTTCCACGAAAAACAATCTCACGAAAATATTCAAGAATAAATAATTCAGGAAAAAAATATTCCAAATTTTTAATATGTTGCTTCAATATCAAAATTAAAAATGT
This sequence comes from Nicotiana tabacum, assembly GCF_000715075.1. Taxonomy (NCBI): domain Eukaryota; kingdom Viridiplantae; phylum Streptophyta; class Magnoliopsida; order Solanales; family Solanaceae; genus Nicotiana; species Nicotiana tabacum. The sequence goes on from NC_134093.1 coordinate 111,955,141, forward strand.
CAAATACTTTATATTAATAATATTTAATTTTAAAAAAATCAACCTTCAAATAATGCACAGTATGAAAGAAACCAAGTTTCAATTAAACAGATAAAATAATTAGAAGGAAAAAGGAAAACAAATTTAAAATATATATCACAGATCAATGATGCAGAATATAACAAGATAAAATAATTTAATAAATGCGCAACAATGATCTACACAATTTAAAAATATAATCTTTCGCATTTAGCCCGTGTACACACTCGTCACCTCGTGTACACGACTTTCAACACATTTCAATAATCACATTAATATCAATTCTAGGGAAAATTTCCCCCACACAAGGTTAGATAAGTCACTTACCTCGACTTGCTCCAATTTAACCAAGTATTATGTTTTTTCCTCGATTTTCCGACTCCGATCAACTCGTATTTAGTCATAATTAATTCGATACAGTCAACAAAAATTATAGTAATCAATTTTATAAGAAAATATTACATTTTTATTAAAATCCGAAATTAGCTCAAAATATTTCCGTGATGCCCACATCTCGGAATCCGGCGAAACTTACAAAATCCGACAACCCATTCAATTACGAGTCCACCCATGCTAATTTTACCAAAATCCGATAACAACTCGACCTCCAAATCTTAAATTTTCGTTTTTGGAAGATTTTTTCAAAAATCTTGATTTTTCTTTCATAAATTCACGAATTCATGATGTAAATGAGTATGGAATCATGAAATATAATTAATATAGGATAAGGAACACTTACCCCAATGTTTTCCCGTAAAAATCGCCCAAAAATCGCCCAAGAATCGTGCTCCAAAAATCCAAAACTGAATGAATGAAATGACCATTTTTGGTCCTTAAGTTTCTGCCAATCCGTCACTAAAAGTCCATTTTCCGTCACTAAAAGTCCATTTTTCGTCACTAAAAATCTACCAGAAACTGCTCTACCAGCCTTCTTAAATTGAGCATAACTTTATGTACGAAAGTCTAAATGATAAATGGTTTAACTTTCTGGAAACTAGAAACAACCAACTACAACTTTCATGTTTTGCAACCTTTCTGATTCCTTATGAATTGCGAGATATAAGCTTCCAAAGTCGGCTCCATGCATCAGAATTTCTGGCAAAATTGCTCTACCAGCCATAATTCATTCAATCATAACTTTCTATACGAATGTCCAAATACTGCATGGTTTAACTTTATGGAAATGGGAAACAAACAACTACAACTTTTATGTTTTGAAGATTTTCCGATTCCTTATGAATTACGAGATATTATCTTCCAAAGTTGGCTCCATACACCAGATATTTCTGCAAATTTCCAGTAACCTTCTTTGTCCGAAATCCATTCCGTTTACCTTCAGAATTCCACCCAAGACCTTCGGGACCTTAACCAATTATTCCAACATATCCTAAAATACAATACGAACTTAGTCGAGGTTTCAAACCACATCAAAACGACTAATCGCACCTCAAATCAAAATCTATGAATTTTGAACTTTCAATTTCTACAAACAACACCGGAACCTATCAAATCCAGTCCAATTGACCTCAAATTTTGCACGCAATTCATAAATGATATAACGGAGCTATGAAAATTTTCAGAATCGGATTTCGACCCCGATATCAAAAAGTCAACCCCTCGGTCAAACTTCCCAAAAATTCAACTTTCGGCATTTCAAGCCTAATTCCACTACGGACTTCCAAATAAAATTTTGATCACGCTCCTAAGTCCAAAATTACCATACGGAGATGTTGGAATCATCAAAATTCTATTCCGGGGTCATTTGCACATAATTCGACATCCGGTCACTATTTGAACTTAAACTTTAAATTTTTCATCAAAATTCCATATCTCGAGCTAGGGACCTCGGAATTTGATTCTGGGCATACGCCCAAGTCCCAATTCACGATACAGACTTACCGGAACTGTCAAAACAGTGATCCGAGTCCATTTTCTCAAAATGTTGACCAAAGTCAACTCAATTATGTTTTAAACATCTAATTCACATTTTTCACCTGAAAACTTTCCGGAAGATTTTTACGGACTGCACACGCAAGTCGAGTAATGGTAAATATTTCTTAGATCAAATAATTAATCATTAAATTTAAAGATGATATTTTGGATCATCACAAAGCCGTTTTTAGAATGATACTGCTAGTGGAAACCGCGGTGAACCGTTCCGTCCACCCGCGGTCACTAACATCATCCATGCTAGTCAACAAAGACAACAAAGCATGGTGACCTCATTTACAGAGATTTATCATACTCCCCCCCCCCTCCCCAGAAAAGCTTGGGGAAGAGATTCATCATGTGAGCTAATGTTAGCTCTTCTCCAGTTTCTTGGCATAAATGTCGAAGACAGGTAACCTTTCTCCACACAGAAGGACTTACCTGTGCCAAACACATCTGATAGTGGAGGCAAAAGTGAAGGGATACATGTAAAAGTATGTGAAACCTTCCTTGGGAAGGGTCACTAGCTCCTATAGATCGGGAGCGATGATATCCAACTCATGGAAATGACCATCTTCCTTCACAGCGAGAATACTAGAAGGACGAATGTAAGAAGGGTACCTACTAACAGCCCATATACGAGGGTTAGCAGAGAGGAATTTCTCCTCAAAATCCTTTGCGGTATTAAGTCTTTTTGGTATGATGGAGTCTACGGTTGGAGCGACAAAGTTGTCAGTTTTGGTTTTTCCTTTTGAAGAGCCAGTACGTTTTATAACGATCCGACCGGTCGTTTTGAGAATTGAAGTCCCATTCGGCATCATGAGGCTTTGATTAGCTTAATATTATATGTATTGACTTGCATGCATGGTTAAATTCAGTTACCGGATGATTCGGGGTGATTTGGGACACTTAGTCCTTAAAACGGAAGCTTAAGTCTTAGGATATTGACCATAGTTGGAGCTATGTGAAGATGACTCCGAAATGGAGTTCCATCGGTTCCATTAGCTTCGTTGGGTGATTTTGGAATTAGGAGCGTGTCCGTACTGTGAATCTGAGGTCTGTAGCTGATTTAGGCTTGAAATGGCGAAAGTCGAATTTTTGGAGATTTTGACCAGAAGTGGAATTTTTGATATTGGGGATGGAATGCGATTCCGAAGTTGGAACATATCCATTATGTTATTTGGAACTTGCCTGTAAAATTTGGCATCATTCCGAGTTGATTTGATAGGTTTCGGCATGAGTTTTTGAAGTTGAAAGATTTGAAAATTCATAAGTTCGATTTATGGTGCGATTTGTAATTTTGTCGTTGTTTGATGTGATTTGAGACCTAGATCAAGTCCGTGTTTGATATGGAACTTGTTGGTATGTTTGGATGGGGTCCCGGGGGCCTCGGGTGAGTTTCGGATGGGCTACGGGTCATTTTCCTCTTATTTTGAAATGTTGTTTCTGTCTTCTAGTGTTTTTCTTCGCGATCGCAAAGAGCCTTTCACGTTCGCGAAGTGTTACTGCTGACCACTTTATACTTCTTCTTCACGTTTGCATTCAACCTCTCGCGTTCGCGAAGGTTTGTCTTTCCCTTCATCGCGTTTAGTCACCCGCGTTCGCGAAGAGCAGTCGTTGGGCCATCAGACTTTTCCTCCCTGCGTTTGCGAACGTGTTGTCGCGTTTGCGAAGCACAAATGGGAAGCTTTCATTTTCCTTCTTCGCGAATGCGATTGTTCTTCCGCATTCACGATGCATAAACACCTGGGCAGAATAAATAGTACTCTATTCTGAGGGTTTGCCATTTTCACCATTTTCTGGAGTTCTTGAGCTCGATTTTGAGCGATATTTTGTGGGTTTTCAAGCAAATCGATTGGGTAAGTGTTCTTCACCTAGAATTTAGTATATTCCATGATTTTATCCTTGTTTGTATCATTTAATTTGTATTTTGACTTGAGGAAAATAGTGATTTTTGAAGAAAAGTTTCAAAATGAAAAATCATGATATGAGGGACAAAATGGTATCGGAATTTGATGATTTTACTATGGTTGAACTCGTATCGGAATGGGTATTCTGGTTTTGTAAAAATTTATCGGGTTTCGAGGTGGGGGCCCGGGGGTCAACTTTCGGACCGATTTTTAGACTTTGATAAAGATTGAGGCTTTATGATCCGAAATATTTTCTTATGAGTTTTATTTGTGCTTTGAAGTTATTTTGGTTAGAGAAGTTCATTTTTGAGTATCGGTTTATATTCTTTAAAGTAAGTATCATTTTTGAGGTGATTTCCCCTTAGGATTTGAGTCTTCTGTGTTGATTGTAGTCCATGTACGCGAGGTGACGAGTGCTTGCTCGGATTTATTTATGGAAAGTTGGCCTTTTAGGGTTCTTAGGTCCGTATATTCACTAAGAATGAAGTTGTTCTTGATATGATTAACTTACTATTTACTAGTTTCACCTCTACATGCTTTAATTAGAATTAATTGCTTTAGGATTTACTCTTATTGCCTATTTGACTCTTATTTGACATAACTGAAGATTTTACCTCTTCTATTGTCATGCTATCTTTTCATAACTGCTTATCTTTATTTGAAATTATTATTATCTCATCCTATAATTGTTCTGTCTTAATTGAGGTTATGATTATCTTTCCGCTGCTTATCCTTAATTGAATTGTTGAATATCCTTCGTAATTTCTCAAACTTAAAAGAAATTTAGATATCTTATATCTTAGTCGACTTGTATTTATTTGGAATTATTTGACTCGTGTTAGCTTCCCTGTTGTTGAATTGTATATTGTGGGATCGTTGCTACATATTAGTTTTCCCTTGTTGAGGTGTTCTCTTTATGCCTAACATTCTTTATTGTGGTTATTCCTTGTGAATTAGTTCTGCTGTTTCTTTGTGATTTAAAGTTCTTGAGTTGATTTACTTGTCGTACTTTGTATTATTGTCATTGTTGCTATTGTACTTGTTGTGATGCACGAGGTTTCTGCCATGCAGTTGTTGTTATTGTGATGCACGAGGTTTCTGCCGTGCGGTTGTTGTTATGGGGTTGCACGAGGTTTCTGTCGTGCCATTGTTACAATTGATATTTGCACATGCGGCATGACAAGGTGGGATATATATATATATATATATATATATATATATATATATATATATGGGGGGAGTTGCGCATGTGGCGAGATAAGGTGGGAACATTATTATGCACGTGTGGCGAGGCAAGGCGGGCATTTACTTTACTATTGCACATGTGCCGAGACAAGGTGGGTCGTGTCAGGGATTGATTTATGATGATTTATGATGGCCTGCGGGCATTCTTGATGTTGATATTTGTGTAATGGTACACTTACCTGTGTGAGCTTTATCTTGCGAAAGTTGTGAGAAATATTCTACGTGTTGTCCGTTCTTTTTCCTTATGCTTATTTGCTGGTATGGGCTATATTAGGACACATGCACAAGCATACACGTAGTTAAGAACTCTTATCGGATAAGAGGTTTTCTTGATATTGTTAAGCATAGATGCTCACCCTTGTTTACTTTCCTTCTATGTGAGAATGGCTCTATTGGCACATGAGTCGTCAGTGCGGTTATGAGGTGTTAGGAGGGCACAGGATGCCAAGTGTTAGGTTTAGGTATTGAGACCCGTGAGTTGTGATTTGTCCGAGGTTCGGTACCTCGTGGAGTGGTTGACTAAAACCTGATTTAAAAGAGGTTGTAGATGCTGAGTTATTACTTGTCCCTGCTGTATTTGTGATTTCGGATTTAGGTTGTGTTCCAGTCACTTTTCTGTGTCATTTTTATGGTATTCCGCTGATACTTGTTGTTTCCTTTCTTATTGCAATTACTGTATTGTGAGCCATATTGCATAGTCTTTATGTAGATATCATATTTTTATTGTTCCTATAGTTATACTTGTTCAGTTTATTAGACCAGTGGGTATCTTGACTGTTCCTCATTACTACTCCACCGAGGTTAGTCTTAATACTTACTGGGCACCGTTGTGGTGTGCTCATACTATACTTCTATATATTTTTGTGCAGATCCAGGTAGTTGTTCGTTAGTAGTTGTGCGGGTCATTGCTGTGGAGACTCAAGGTAATCCTGATGCTGCATTCACAGGCTTCAAAGTCACCTTCAAGTTTTCATTTTTGCATTGTTTATTCTTATTTCTGGATAGTTGTATTTAGAAGTTTTTTAGCAACCACTCTGTAGAGCTTATGACTTGTATTACCGGTTTTAGGAATTTATAAATTTTAAGAGATTTCTATTTCAAATTGTTAGATGTTATCTAAATAATGTTATTGTTTCAATTAATATTAGGCTTACCTAATCCCTAAGACTAGGTGTCATCACGATACCCAAACGGATGAAAAATTGGTCGTGACACGTTTTGAGGAGGAAGCCATCGAAAAAAGAGAAAGGAATTTTTCTGTTTGAAGAAGATGAAGACTTAGTAGGTGAAATAAGATGAAAGAAGTTGGAATACAAGGGGGAAAGTTGATACGTATAAGTAAAGTTTTGGCGGCTAAATCCTTGGCTAAGATTACCTCAATAATTGGCAAATGGCATACTAAATCATGGGAAAACGAGTGTTCGGGACATTAAATACGAAGAGACAGGCGTCTATTCAACCGTCAGTGGCCTTCAAAATGAATTATAGTAATTCCCGCCAAAAGAATATTTCTACCAACTTTCCGGTAACACAAAGTTATGTCACCGGAAAACAGGGGGACTATCTGTATTAGGTAAAATATGTTATGGCTCGTGGCCACCCAAGAAGTGGACACGTGGAACCTAAGCTGGGAGGACAAAAAATCGGACGCATCTATCCCGTGTATCATCGGAAAAGATAACGCTCATGAAGACATTGAATACTCTGCGTGCAGTAGCATTCAATGAGGAATATTCCACAACATTAAGAGCAATGGCCCGTTACAGAGAATTTGGCATTTATGTTCACCGTTACGTCTTCATCAGTGCTCCCTATAATTGACATTAAAGAAGGGCACGACCCTAATACCTTCTTCATAGCTATAAATAATAAGCTCAATGATCATTGTAAGAGACAGAAATTTCCTGGCTAACTTATACTACATTCTATACAGGATTTTAATACCATTTTGCTTTCTCGCTTTTTGATCTCATCGTTATTGTGGCCGGAAACCCTGTTTCCGGACTCGTCAGTTCTGTCATTTCATCTGTATTCTAAGGCTAAGTATTTTATATTTCATCAGTAATTTCGTTACCTTTTGGATCAAATTAATTCACTTGTCTAGAAACCACAAACAAATTCAACTGTACTATTTTATGGGTAAACAATATATACAAAAGATATACACTTTTTCGTTTATTAGTTTTAGAGCGGTTATACAATGTCTTATCCCATTAAATTAGAAACGGAATATTCAATGAATTGTATATGTAATAAAATTACATGATTACAATGGGACATAAATAACCTTATACAACACTTTTCATGAAGTGAAACAAAAAAAAAGATAGGCAGGAGTGAGAAAGGGTTTTAAAAAGACCGAAATACCCTTAAATAATTACATGTGAAAGTACCCTTTGACAATGTCACAAAGATAACATTGCATATGTTGATTATAAAGTTGTATAAAAATAGCCTTAAAACACTATTCCCATATAACCATTTTGACATAAGGCGCTTCAAATACAATTTGAGTACGCTAGGAGGGCGGGGTGTTACAATACATATATTATAGATAGTATAATATTAAGAAGGCGGGGTGTTACAATACATATATAGTACAATATTAATATTAAGAAACCTAACATGTTTGTGACAACATATGTTAAAGGACATATATAATATATTATTAATAGAAATCATCGCAGAGTACATGTAGTCGTACCATCATTGAAACAAAGAAAAAAAGAGAAAAAGAAAAGAAACAAATTTAAAAGCACACACTAATCATAAGAATTTGAATTTTTTTCATGTTTTTGTCGCATACAATTCCGAATATTATCCGAAAATTATTCATTTGAAGCGCTAGGCGAGTTATCTGCATTATCCGAAGGTGCTTCTGAGGAGGATGAAGCTCCATTCCCTAACTGTTTTAAATGATTTTCCAATCCAAAGACAACGCTCTGTAACCAAGCTTCATATTTGATTATATCATCTGCTTTGAACTGGTCAATGCATTTATACGAATCTATCTGTCTAGTTTTGTTCAGTTGTTCAAGTAAAAGCATTTGACTTTTTACACCCTCTTCTATTGTCTCAATCTCATTAATCCTACTGTTGGTTTGGTTTACATTATTTCGTGCATATGCAGCAACAAGTTTTGTACTTTCGCTCAATTCTATGTTAGGATTCTCAACTGGATCTAAGATTAGATTAGGCGTTGGGTGAAAAAAAGAAAATGGATTACCAGCCGGCGAAAAAAGAGCTATTCCTATATCTACGCCACATTCTTCAACCAAATTATTTGCTTTCTTATATAACCCCGACCGGCGCTTAGAGAATGTAGTGTAGCGATCCTCTGGGTTTTCTATTCTTTCCATAGGAATTGATTGGCGTCCTGCAGTCTTCTTCTCCTTATCCATTGCTAAAATAAAATAAAATTTAATGCTCAATTGTTTTCAATAAATGTGGCTTACAGAAAATGATAATATCACATAGGTATTTATATACGCATGTTAAGAAGTTATTCACACTGGTAGTTGAATTTCTAACCAAATATTAAACTAGAAAGTAATTTTCTTCATATTGAAAATTGTAGTAAAAAATTTAAATTGATTTTAAACTTATATGATTTGCAACCCAGTAACATCAATCGAATCTGAAATTTTAAGTTAAAGAGGTAATTGATTTAATATACTTAATTAAATCTACCAAGTGATAATTAACAATTATGAACATAAATTGATAGAACATTAGTTATTTACCAAAAACTTTTAAACCTTTACAGTAACTAAATCAAATTCTTTACTTGCACAAATAGAAATAAATTTATCATTTAACTTTAAAAGGAAAATATATTACCAATAGTGAAAATCAAGCATTCAACTTAATAATAACCAGATCTGAAATTTAACTTCAATTAGAAAAAACTTTAATCTGCTTACCAAAGTAAATGTGAATATAACTAGAAGAGAAAAACTTTCAGACTTTATGATTTTAAAATTTTGGAAATGCATTAACATCAATAGAAAAAAAAAATTGGCACTTTACTTGTAACGGAAAATGTTAAATATAACGAAGATGGACACAAATTACACAACGGAAACTAAAAAGTTAAAATTCCCTTTGCGGTGATTGATAATTATAAGGACATCCTGATTATAGGAATTAATAGATATCCCTAGTCTAATTAGGAAAAAAAAACAAATTGCAAATTTTGTGGTAACATGTCAATTCATTAGATCTAGAAACCATATTAAATCATAAAAGAGACTTGAGTAAATTGTTGTCTTGCATAGAACTCAGGTCTATTCTTAATCTTAAAAGATCCAAGTGAAATAATCTAAAACAAATATGAAAATTTAAAGAAGAGACTCGTACATATATATATATATATATGAATATATAAATACAATTGCACGCGCACCTGAGATTAAATAGATATTTGATCTTTCGGATTGCAGAAAAGAAAATGGCAAGATTTATGATAATTGTGTCTTCTTATCATCGCTCCCATAGCTGCAAGTATGAACAACAACTTGAAATCAAGTAAATATGATTTAAAATAAGCAAAACTTACAAATATGTGAATTTAAGCAGTGTAATTAAACATATAAAACTTTTCAAAGGAACCGATGAGGAGGTAAACCGTCTAATTTATAGTGTAATTTTATAATCTTGAATAATGTGAAAGAAATAGTATAATACCAGCGCTATTCTCTTGAATAATGTGATTTTAATTCATTGAGGAAGAAGTAACATTTATAGTTATAGATATACAACTAACCAATGATTCGCAGACATCTGTAAATATCTAGTATTGGAAAGAACGCAATGTATCTAATACCGAATTACAAAAGAGTCAACCTATTCATGTCGTTTATATTGATATTCTTAGTTGGCTCGTAAAGTGACTCCGTAATTATAAATTTGTGCATGGTCGTAAATGACCTCATTAGATTTATGAATTAATTCTTTTCTAATACTCGAATACGAAAAATATCTTAAAGATTCTTTTTGGTCTACAAATCTAAAGAGATTAGATTTTGAGTTTTAATTTTTTTTTATAACAGGCAAAGCACCAAATATGCCCCTGAACTTTGAAATGATCTAAATTGCCCTTTGTTCATAGTTGGGGTTAGATCTACACTTATCGTTACGAAAATATGTTAGATTTGCCCTTATTAACTAACGGTAGAAACTTTCAACTTTATCAGACTTTTTTTTTCTAGGGGAATTCGACTTTGACCTTGAATTATGTGAAATTATCCGAGTCTGCCCCTGAATTTTGAAGAACTTGGTCATTATTGTCTTCTTCAACACTTAGAATCACCAACGACAATGTGTCACGGCCTAAAATCTAATCAGTCGTGATGGCACCTAACCTCACCTGCTAGGTAAGCCAAATAATAATGTCACGATCCCATATTCTCTCCGTAGGAGTTCTTGATGGCACCTAGTCTCTAAGACTAGGTAAGCCTATCAATTCGAAATAATAATAGATATGTGAAATAAATAAGCTGCAATTCAAATAATTATAACTCCCCAAACCCGGTAGAAATAAGTCACAAGCTTCTAAGAATTTATCCTCAATGTCTCTATATATATCAAGGTCTAAAGAAAAATAGAAAAGCAACATAATAATGATAGAAGGGGACTCCGGAGTCTGCGGACGCTGCCTCGAAGTCTCCGTACACAGGTAACCCACTGATGTTTAGGCTGGTAAGATGTACCTGGATCTGCATAAAAAGATGTGCATAAGCGTAGTATGAGTATACCACAACGGTACTGTAACGATCCGATCGGTCATTTTGAGAATTTAAGTCCCGTTCGGCGGCGCAAGGACCTGAGCAGCTTCGTATTGTGTGTATTGACTTGCGTGTATGGTTGAATTCAGTTACCAGATGATTCAGAGTGATTTGGGATACTTGGTCCCTAAAACGGAAGCTTAAGTCTTAGGATTTTGACCGTAATCGAAACTGTGTGAAGACGACTACGCAATGGAGTTATTAGTTCCGTTAGCTCCGTTGGGTAATTTTGGACTTAGAAATGTGTTCGGACTGTGAATTTGAGGTCTGTAGCTGATTTAGGCTTGAAATGACGAAAGTCAAATTTTTAGAGATTTTGACCGGAAGTAAACTTTTTGATATCGCAGTCGGAATGCGATTCCGAGAGTTAGAACAACTCCGTTATGTTATTTTGGACTTGCCTGCAAAATTTGACGTCATTCCGGGTTGGTTTGATAGGTTTCGGCACGGGTTTTAGAAGTTGGAAGATTTGGAAATTTATAAGTTTGATTCTTGGTTCGATTTGTAGTTTCGATGTCGTTTGATGTGATTTGAGACCTCGAGGGAGTCCGTGTTAGGTTATGAAACTTATTGGTATGTTTGGACGGGGTCCCGGGGGCTTCGGGTGTGTTTCGGATGGGCTACTGGTCATTTCTTTCTATTTTTGGACTACTGATATCTGTCATCTAGTTTTCTCCTTCACGATCGCGTCTGCTCCTCTGCGTTCGCGATAAATAATTTTGGAAGAGGGAATATTTCTTCTTCGTGTTCGCATTCAAGCTCACGCGTCCATGAAGGTCTGCCTTATTCCTTCTTTGCATTCGCATCCTTCCTTCCACGTTCGCGTAGTAGAAACCATGCCCCGAGTGCTGGTGATCATTTACTCTTCGCGTTCGCGTGTCCTCTTCGGGTTCGCGTAGATTCCTGTCCCTTGTGCTTCACGTTCGGGTCCCTTTGCTCGCGTTCGCGAAGGGTCTTCTGGCAGCCATCATTTTTCTTCTTCACAAACGCGATCACCTTTCCGCGTTCGCGATGCACACTCACCTGGGCAAAATATAGGATTTCCAAACCGAGGGTTAGCCCATTTTTTTCAAATCTTGACTTATAGAGCTCGGTTTTGAGCGATTTCTTGTGGGTTTTTCAAGCAAATCGATTGGGTAGGTGTTCTTCATCTAGAATTTAATATTTTGAGTTGAGGAAAATGGTGGTTTTTGAAGAAAAGTTTCAAAATGAAAAATCATGATTTGAGGGACGAAATGGTATCGAAATTTAATGATTTTAGTATGGTTGTACTCATATCGGAATGGGTGTTCGGGTTTTGTGAAATTTGCCGGGTTCGAGGTGCGGGCTCGGGGGTCAACTTTTGGACCGATTTTTAGATTTTGATAAAGATTGAGGCTTTATGATCCGGAATAGTCTCTTACGAGTTTTATTTGTGCCTTGAAGTTATTTTGATTCGATTTGAGCCGCCCGGAGGTCATTTCATTTGAGAAGTATATTTTTGAGTATCGGTCTGTCTTTTTTGAGGTAAGTATCTTGCCTAACTTCGTGGGGAGGGGGGTCCCTTAGGAATTGAGTCTTCTATGCTAATTGTAATCCGTGTACGCGAGGTGACGAGTACGTGCTTGGACTTATTTGTGAAAAATTGGCCTTTTAGGGTTCTTAAGTTCTTGTATTCACTGATTATGCAATTGTTATGTTATGAATACGTCTCTTAATTACTAGTTTCACCTCTACCTGCTTTAATTAGAATTCATTGCTTCATGACCCGCCCTTGTTGCTTATTTGAGTCATCTGTGCCATAATTGAAATTGTTATCTCTTCTATAATTGTTCATCCTTAATTGAGGCTATGATTATCTTTATACTGCTTATCCCTAATTGAAGTTGTTGTGTCTCTTTCGTACTTGCCCAACCTTAAAAGAAGTTTAGATATTCTATATCTTAGTTGACTTATCCTTAGTGGAATTATTGACTCATGATATCTCCCTCATTGTTGAACTACACTTTGTGGGCCTGTTGTTACATATTATTTTCTCCCTTGTTGAGCTGTTATTATTATGACTAGCATTCTCTATTATGGCTACTTCTTGTGGATTAGTTCCTCCGTTTTTTTGAGTTCTGGAATTTCTAAGTTGGCTTATTTGTCGTACCCTTGTATTATTGTCATTGTTGCGGTTGTACTTATTGTGGGTTTTTCAAGCAAATCGATTGGGTAACTGTTCTTCATTTAGAATTTAATATTTTGAGTTGAGGAAAATGGTGGTTTTTAAAGAAAAGTTTCAAAATGAAAAATCATGATTTGAGGGACGAAATGGTATCGGAATTTGATGATTTTAGTATGGTTGTACTCATATCGGGATGGGTGTTCGGGTTTTGTGAAATTTGTCGGGTTTCGAGGTGCGGGCCCGGGGGCCAACTTTTGGACCGATTTTTAGATTTTTTTAAAGATTGAGGCTTTATGATCCGGAATAGTCTCTTACGAGTTTTATTTGTGCCTTGAAGTTATTTTGATTCGATTTGAGCCGCCCGGAGGTCATTTCATTCGAGAAGTTCATTTTTGAGTATCGGTCTGTCTTCTTTGAGGTAAGTATCTTGCCTAACTTCGTGGGGGAGAGGGGGGGATTGAGTCTTCTATGCTAATTGTAGTCCGTGTACGCGAGGTGACGAGTACGTGCTCGGACTTATTTGTGAAAAATTGGCCTTTTAGGGTTCTTAGGTACTTGTATTTACTGATTATGCAGTTGTTATGTTATGAATACGTCTCTTAGTTACTAATTTCACCTCTATCTGCTTTAATTAGAATTCATTGCTTCATGACCCGCCCTTGTTGCTTATTTGAGTCATCTGTGCCTTAACTGAAATTGTTATCTCTTCTGTAATTGTTCATCCTTTATTGAGGCTATGATTATCTTTATACTGCTTATCCTTAATTGAAGTTGTTGTGTCTCTTTCGTACTTGGCCAACCTTAAAAGAAGTTTAGATATTCTATATCTTAGTTGACTTATCCTTACTGGAATTATTGACTCATGATAGCTCCCTCGTTGTTGAACTACACTTTGTGGGCCTGTTGTTTCATATTATTTTCTTCCTTGTTGAGCTGTTATTATTATGACTAGCATTCTCTATTGTGGCTACTTCTTGTGGATTAGTTTCTCCGTTTCTTTGAGTTCTGGAATTTCTGAGTTGGCTTATTTGTCGTACCCTTGTATTATTGTCATTGTTGCGGTTGTACTTATTGTGGGGTTTTCAAGAAAATCGATTGGGTAAGTGTTCTTCATCTAGAATTTAATATTTTGAGTTGAGGAAAATGGTGGTTTTTGAAGAAAAGTTTCAAAATGAAAAATCATGATTTGAGGGATGAAATGGTATCGGAATTTAATGATTTTGGTATGGTTGTACTAACATCGGAATGGGTGTTCGGGTTTTGTAAAATTTGTCGGGTTTCGAAGTGCGGGTCCGGGGTTCAACTTTTGGACCGATTTTTAGATTTTGATAAAGATTGAGGCTTTATGATCCGTAATAGTCTCTTACGAGTTTTATTTGTGCCTTGAAGTTATTTTTCTTTGATTTGAGTCACCCGGAGGTCATTTCATTTGAGAAGTTTATTTTTGAGTATCGGTCTGTCTTCTTTGAGGTAAGTATCTTGCCTAACTTTGTGGGGGGGGTGGGGTGGGGGGGGACTACCCCTTAGGAATTGAGTCTTCTATGCTAATTGTAGTCCATGTACGCGAGGTGACGAGTACGTGCTCAGACTAATTTGTGAAAAATTGGCCTTTTAGGGTTCTTAGGTACTTGTATTCACTGATTATGCAGTTGTTATGTTATGAATACGTCTCTTAATTACTAGTTTCACCTCTACCTGCTTTAATTAAAATTCATTGCTTCATGACCCGCCCTTGTTGCTTATTTGAGTCATATGTGCCTTAACTGAAATTGTTTTCTCTTCTATAATTGTTCATTCTTTATTGAGGCTATGATTATCTTTATACTGCTTATCCTTAATTGAAGTTGTTGTGTCTCTTTCGTACTTGGCCAACCTTAAAAGAAGTTTAGATATTCTATATCTTAGTTGACTTATCCTTACTGGAATTATTGACTCATGATAGCTCCCTCGTTGTTGAACTACACTTTGTGGGCCTGTTGTTTCATATTATTTTCTTCCTTGTTGAGCTGTTATTATTATGACTAGCATTCTCTATTGTGGCTACTTCTTGTGGATTAGTTTCTCCGTTTCTTTGAGTTCTGGAATTTCTGAGTTGGCTTATTTGTCGTACCCTTGTATTATTGTCATTGTTGCGGTTGTACTTATTGTGGGGTTTTCAAGAAAATCGATTGGGTAAGTGTTCTTCATCTAGAATTTAATATTTTGAGTTGAGGAAAATGGTGGTTTTTGAAGAAAAGTTTCAAAATGAAAAATCATGATTTGAGGGATGAAATGGTATCGGAATTTAATGATTTTGGTATGGTTGTACTAACATCGGAATGGGTGTTCGGGTTTTGTAAAATTTGTCGGGTTTCGAAGTGCGGGTCCGGGGTTCAACTTTTGGACCGATTTTTAGATTTTGATAAAGATTGAGGCTTTATGATCCGTAATAGTCTCTTACGAGTTTTATTTGTGCCTTGAAGTTATTTTTCTTTGATTTGAGTCACCCGGAGGTCATTTCATTTGAGAAGTTTATTTTTGAGTATCGGTCTGTCTTCTTTGAGGTAAGTATCTTGCCTAACTTTGTGGGGGGGGTGGGGTGGGGGGGGACTACCCCTTAGGAATTGAGTCTTCTATGCTAATTGTAGTCCATGTACGCGAGGTGACGAGTACGTGCTCAGACTAATTTGTGAAAAATTGGCCTTTTAGGGTTCTTAGGTACTTGTATTCACTGATTATGCAGTTGTTATGTTATGAATACGTCTCTTAATTACTAGTTTCACCTCTACCTGCTTTAATTAAAATTCATTGCTTCATGACCCGCCCTTGTTGCTTATTTGAGTCATATGTGCCTTAACTGAAATTGTTTTCTCTTCTATAATTGTTCATTCTTTATTGAGGCTATGATTATCTTTATACTGCTTATCCTTAATTGAAGTTGTTGTGTCTCTTTCGTACTTGGCCAACCTTAAAAGAAGTTTAGATATTCTATATCTTAGTTGACTTATCCTTACTGGAATTATTGACTCATGATATCTCCCTCGTTGTTGAACTACACTTTGTGGGCCCGTTGTTACATATTATTTTCTCCTTTGTTGAGCTGTTATTATTATGACTAGCATTCTCTATTGTGGCTACTCCTTGTGGATTAGTTCCTCCGTTTCTTTGAGTTCTGGAATTTCTGAGTTGGCTTATTTGTCGTACCCTTGTATTATTGTCATTGTTGCGGTTGTACTTATTGTGGGTTTTTCAAGAAAATCGATTGGGTAAATGTTCTTCATCTAGAATTTAATATTTTGAGTTGAGGAAAATGGTGGTTTTTGAAGAAAAGTTTCAAAATGAAAAATCATGATTTGAGGGACGAAATGGTATCGGAATTTGATGAATTTAGTATGGTTGTACTCATATTGGAATGGGTGCTCGGGTTTTGTGAAATTTGCCGGGTTTCGAGGTGCGGGCCCGGGGGCCAACTTTTGGACCGATTTTTAGATTTTTTTAAAGATTGAGGCTTTATGATCCGGAATAGTCTCTTACGAGTTTTATTTGTGCCTTGAAGTTATTTTGATTCGATTTGAGCCGCCCGGAGGTCATTTCATTCGAGAAGTTCATTTTTGAGTATCGGTCTGTCTTTTTTGAGGTAAGTATCTTGCCTAACTTCGTGGGGGAGAGGGGGGGATTGAGTCTTCTATTCTAATTGTAGTCCGTGTACGCGAGGTGACGAGTACGTGCTCGGACTTATTTGTGAAAAATTGGCCTTTTAGGGTTCTTAGGTACTTGTATTTACTGATTATGCAGTTGTTATGTTATGAATACGTCTCTTAGTTACTAATTTCACCTCTATCTGCTTTAATTAGAATTCATTGCTTCATGACCCGCCCTTGTTGCTTATTTGAGTCATCTGTGCCTTAACTGAAATTGTTATCTCTTCTGTAATTGTTCATCCTTTATTGAGGCTATGATTATCTTTATACTGCTTATCCTTAATTGAAGTTGTTGTGTCTCTTTCGTACTTGGCCAACCTTAAAAGAAGTTTAGATATTCTATATCTTAGTTGACTTATCCTTACTGGAATTATTGACTCATGATAGCTCCCTCGTTGTTGAACTACACTTTGTGGGCCTGTTGTTTCATATTATTTTCTCCCTTGTTGAGCTGTTATTATTATGACTAGCATTCTCTATTGTGGCTACTTCTTGTGGATTAGTTTCTCCGTTTCTTTGAGTTCTGGAATTTCTGAGTTGGCTTATTTGTCGTACCCTTGTATTATTGTCATTGTTGCGGTTGTACTTATTGTGGGGTTTTCAAGAAAATCGATTGGGTAAGTGTTCTTCATCTAGAATTTAATATTTTGAGTTGAGGAAAATGGTGGTTTTTGAAGAAAAGTTTCAAAATGAAAAATCATGATTTGAGGGACGAAATGGTATCGGAATTTAATGATTTTGGTATGGTTGTACTAACATCGGAATGGGTGTTCGGGTTTTGTAAAATTTGTCGGGTTTCGAAGTGCGGGTCCGGGGTTCAACTTTTGGACCGATTTTTAGATTTTGATAAAGATTGAGGCTTTATGATCCGTAATAGTCTCTTACGAGTTTTATTTGTGCCTTGAAGTTATTTTTCTTTGATTTGAGTCACCCGGAGGTCATTTCATTTGAGAAGTTTATTTTTGAGTATCGGTCTGTCTTCTTTGAGGTAAGTATCTTGCCTAACTTTGTGGGGGGGGTGGGGTGGGGGGGGACTACCCCTTAGGAATTGAGTCTTCTATGCTAATTGTAGTCCATGTACGCGAGGTGACGAGTACGTGCTCAGACTAATTTGTGAAAAATTGGCCTTTTAGGGTTCTTAGGTACTTGTATTCACTGATTATGCAGTTGTTATGTTATGAATACGTCTCTTAATTACTAGTTTCACCTCTACCTGCTTTAATTAAAATTCATTGCTTCATGACCCGCCCTTGTTGCTTATTTGAGTCATATGTGCCTTAACTGAAATTGTTTTCTCTTCTATAATTGTTCATTCTTTATTGAGGCTATGATTATCTTTATACTGCTTATCCTTAATTGAAGTTGTTGTGTCTCTTTCGTACTTGGCCAACCTTAAAAGAAGTTTAGATATTCTATATCTTAGTTGACTTATCCTTACTGGAATTATTGACTCATGATATCTCCCTCGTTGTTGAACTACACTTTGTGCCCCCGTTGTTAAATATTATTTTCTCCCTTGTTGAGCTTTTATTATTATGACTAGCATTCTCTATTGTGGCTACTCCTTGTGTATTAGTTCTTCCGTTTCTTTGAGTTCTGGAATTTCTGAGTTGGCTTATTTATCGTACCCTTGTATTATTGTCATTGTTGCGGTTGTACTTATTGTGGTGATGCATGATGTTTCTGCCATGCCATTTGAGAGTGTAAAGCACGAAGGGTGATGCCGTGCCATTTGAATTATATTATCATGTGAGGGAGAGTGTAAAGCACGAAGGATGATGCCGTCCCTTTTGAGAGTGTAAAGCAGGAAGGGTGATGTCATGCCATTGAGAGTGTAAAAGCATGAAGGGTGATGCCGTGCCATTTTATTTATATTATCAGGTGAGGATGAGAGTAAAATCACAAAGGGTGATGCCGTACCAATATTTTTATGTTATCACATATGCATGGCACGAAGGGTGTTTCCGTACAGGCGAGGATGGGAGACATACATTATATTGTGATATCGTTTTGTTGTGTATACATTCATGCTTTTATCATGAGATGTTATTGTGCACCTATGTTTTCTATGTGACTTGTAGTCGTTGTTGCTTACTGTGCGCCTCCCACCTTATTTCTTTTGTTGTTATTGACTTTTCTCCCACCTAGTTATTATTGTTATATGCTTGCACGGTGAGATAGAGATAAATGCACGAAGGGTGTTGTCGTGTCAATTGATTTGTGTGTATATATATATATATATATATATATATATATATATATATATATATATATATATATATATATATATATATATATATATATATATATATATATATATATATATATATATATATATAATGAGACAAGTGCACGAAGGTATTGCCGTGCCATTTGATGTGATATGCTGAATATATTTCTCACACCAAGGAAGTTAAAAGAGGTGTCACATGGTGACTTTTACTTGAAAGAATTATATTCGAAAGATATTTATTTGAAAGAGATTTACTTGAAAGAATTATATACGAAAGAAATTTATTTGAAAGAATTATATTTGAAAGAGATTTATTTGAAAGAATTATATTTGAAAGATATTTATTTGAAGGAATTATATTTGAAAGAGATTTATTGGAAAGAATTATATTTGAAGACATGTATTTGAAGGAATTATATTTGAAAGAGATTTATTCGAAAGAATTATATTTGAAATATATTTATTGGAAAATATTAAATCCTGAAGATTATTATTTGAAAAGCATATGGGTGAAAGATGTATATTTTGAAGGACTTGATTAATTGGTTGTTCTTATGTTTATTATTCGTTTGAGCAATATTTATGGTATTCCGCTGATACTTGTTGTTTCCTTTCTTATTGCAATTACTGTATTGTGAGCCATATTGCATAGTCTTTATGTAGATATCATATTTCTGTTGTTCCTATACTTATACTTGTCCAGTTTGTTAGACCAGTGGGTGTCTTGACTATTCATCGTCACTACCCCACCGAGGTTAGTCTTGATATTTACTGGGCACTGTTGTGGTGTGCTCATACTATACTTCTACACATTTTTGTGCAGATCCAGGTAGTTGTTCGTTAGTATCTGTGCGGGTCACTGTTGTAGAGACTCAAGGTAAACCTAATGCTGCGTTCGCATGCTTCGGATTCAACTTCATGTTTTCGTTTTGCATTGTTTATTCTTATTTTTGGACAGTTGTATTTAGAAATTATATAAAAAACACTCTGTAGAGCTTATGACTTGTACTACCGGTTTTGGGAATTGTAAATATTTAGAGATTTCTATTTCAAATTGTTAGATGTTATCTAAATAATGTTGTTGTTTCAATTAATGTTAGGCTTACCTAATCCCTGAGACTAGGTGCCATCACGATACCCAAACGAAGAGAAAGTTGGGTCGTGACAAGTTGGTATCAAAGCTCTAGGTTCATAGGTGCTACGAGTCATAAGCAAGTTTAGTAGAGTCTTGCGAATCAGTACGGAGATGTCTGTACTTATCCTCGAGAGGCTACCGAACTATTAGGACAGTTTCACTTCCTTAATTCCTATCGTGCGAGTTCATTATTCTCGAAGTTTGAACTTTTATCATTCCATTCTCTCACAGATGGTGAGGATATGAACTGCAGTTGCTGATAACGTTACCCTTGAGCAGATGTCGCTAGGGGCATATGCAGTGGCCGAAAAGGAGCACGGGTCGTAGCTAAAGCACCTACCAGAGCAGCAGTTGAAGAGCCGCTAGTAGTTCCAGTTAGGGGGCAGGTACCGGAGGCGTATGCTATTACCCCCGGACTTCAGGAGACCTTAGCACAGTTCTTGAGCATGTTTGGTACATTTGCTCAGGCGGGGTTGATTCCGATTGCACCAGCTATTTCACAGACCGGGGGAGCGACCCAGACTCCCGCCGCCCACACTCCAGAGCAGCGAGTTCATGTTGGTCAGGTTCCAGGTGTCATGGCGACACAGCCTGTGGTTCCAGTTCATCCCGTGGTCAGGGTAGCAGCAACTGAGGAAGAGTAGCTTAGACTTGCAAGGTTCAAGAAATATGACCCTCCTACATTCACTGGTTTGGCTTCAGAGAGTGTACAGGGTTTTCTAGAGGAGTGCCATCGCATTCTCCGCAGTATGGGTATTGTTGAGACTAGTGGGGTTGCTTTTATTTCGTTCTGGCTTAAGGGAGCGGCTTATCAACAATGGCGGGCATATGAGTTGGGCAGCCCGGCCGATGCAGTTTCACTTACGTGGGTTCAATTTTCAGAGATATTCGTGAGAGAGTTTGTACCTCAGTCCCTTTGGGATGCATGTTGCGTGGAGTTTGAGCGGCTGCTCCAGGGCACTATGTCAGTGTTAGAGTATGTCGTGAGATTCAGTGATTTGGCCAGGCATGCACCTGCTTTGGTCGCCACAGTTAGAGAGTGTGTCCGTAGATTCATTGAGGGACTCAGGCATGATTTTTGGTTCAGCATGGCTCGGGAGTTAGAGTCAGGTGTTTCGTTTCAGCAAGTGGTAGGGATCGCTCACCGTGTAGAGGGCATATGGGATCAGGACAAAGAGGACATGCGGGGACATGAGAGAGAGTACAGGCGAGATCAGGAGAGAGAGGACAGGGAGGCGAGGAGGCCTTGTAGACTAGAGCGATCTACTGGTCTTTATTTTAGAGGCAGTGTACGACATAGTAGAGGTTTTGTGGGTCAGCCAGTTCAGTTTGCGCTTTAGGCTTCGCACAGTGTTTCAGGTGCTCATGGGTCTCAGAGTACCCGTACCGCACAGTTTCCATAGCCATATCAGCAGAGAGGTTGCTTCGAGTATGGAGATACAACCACAGGGTGAGAGGTTGTCCTAGACTCCGGACATATATATCACATCGGGGTATTCATGCGGATAGAGGGTGCCCAAGAGGGGAAGGCCCGGCCCATTGATGTGTCTCATATAGTAGGCTGGAGGCCGCTGCGCTAGATGATGTCATACATGTATGCTTTTGATTTCTTACAGAGGGGCACCATTCGTATTTTGAATCGGTTCTGCATATCGGGGCGAGTTCCCCTATTTGTTGTCCCACCTGTGGGTGAGTTCATGACTTGGTATTATGTTTATGTGTTTGCCCCTGTTGGGAGATTCTATGAGTGATAGCCGTGTCTATAATTGTTTTAATTCATTATTGAAAGTTACGATACTAGAAGTGAATTCATGTTGTCCATTATTGTATTTGAAGGAATTATATTTGAAAGAGATTTATTCGGAAGAATTATATTTGAAATATATTTTTTTGAAAATATTATATCCTGAAGATTATTATTTGAAAAGCATATGAGTGAAATATGTATATTTTGAAGGACTTGATTAATTGGTTGTTCATGTGTTTATTATTCGTTTGAGCAATATTTATGGTATTCCACTGATACTTGTTGTTTCCATTCTTATTGCAATTACTGTATTGTGAGCCATATTGCATAGTCTTTATGTAGATATCATATTTCTACTGTTCCTATACTTATACTTGTCCAGTTTATTAGACCAGTGGGTGTCTTGACTGTTCCTCGTCACTACTCCACCGAGGTTAGTCTTGATACTTACTCGGCTGTGGTGTGCTCATACTATACTTCTGCACATTTTTGTGCAGATCCAGGTAGTTGTTCGTTAGTACCTGTGTGAGTCGTTGCTGTGGAGACGCAAGGTAAACCTGCTGTTGCGTTCGCAGGCTTCGGAGTAACCTTCAAGTTTTTCTTTTGCACTGTTTATTCTTATTTCTAGACAGTTGTATTTAGAAGTTATCTAACAAACACTCTGTAGAGCTTATGACTTGTACTACCGGTTTTAGGAATTTGTAAATTTTAAGAGATGTCTATTTCAAATTGTTAGATGTTATCTAAATAATGTTATTGTTTCAATTAATGTTAGGCTTACCTAATTCCTAAGACTAGGTGCCATCACGATACCCAAACGGAGAGAAAATTGGGTCGTGACAGGTACCCAGTAAGTGCCAAGCCTAACCTCGGTAGAGTAGTGACGAGGTCAGGTCGGGCCCTGCTGGAAAATAATAATGGCATGGTAGAAATGTTTAACAATATAATAAAATAAAATGACAATGGAAACGAATCAAGTAGTATGTCACAATTTAATTACACCAAATAATAACAAAAAATACCTCGTGGAAACAAAACAGAATTCTTTTCAACTTTAAGAAAATCACAACAATAATCAAAGGCAACTGCAACCATAAATCAATATCAACAAGGGCACTCCCGAGGTACCGCCTTGTAGTCCCAAATTATAAATAAATTCACAATATCTCATTTTATTATATCACCGCGGGAGCCTTCACAAATTATTTTAAAGAAAATATTTTTCCCGAAATAGCATCCCGCGTTTTAGCCACCCTTATCACACCGCATGACTTCTAGTAGTTCCCCTACTAGCCACACGTATCAAGCCACCCTTATCTCACCGCATGCGTTTCAACACCCAGACCTTATACCACTGCATGTGTAGCAATATCACAATATATCACAATTTGCACTTCAAGTTTCCAAATAATTCAACTTGCCAAAATAAATCAACAACAATATATTTTCACAATAAAGAGCTCACGGCTCATGCCAAAATAAATCAACAATAATATTTTTCCACAATAAAGAGCTCACGGCTCCATCACAATGAGTACGTAAATCTCACAAAAATATTCGGGAATAAATAACTCAACAAAATAATATTTCAAAATTTTTTATACGTTGCTTCAATACCAAATTTAAAATGTCAAATACTTCATATCAATAATATTTAATTTAAAGAAAATCAACCATCAAATAATGCACAGAATAAAAGAAACCAAGTTTTAACTAAACAGGTGGTAAAACAATTAGTAGGAAAAGGTCAAGCAAATTTAAAATATAAACATTAAATCAATGATGAAGAATATAACAAGGTAAAATTATTTAATTAATATGCAACAATGATCTACACAATTTAAAGACCTAATCTTCCACATTTAGCCCGTGTTGACACTCTTCACCTCGTGTACATGACCATCAACACATTATAATTTATCACTTCAATACCAATCCTAGGATAAATTTCCCCCACACAAGGTTAGACAAGTCACTTACATCGACTTGCTCCAATTTAATCAAGTAGTATGCCTTTTCCTCTATTTTTCGACTCCGATCGACTCGAATCTAGTCATAATTAATTCGATACAGTCAACAAAAATTATAGAATCAATTCCATAAGAAAATACTACATTTTTCAATAAAAATCCGAAATTAAGTCAAACATTCGCTCGTGGGGCCCACATCTCGGAATCCGGCGATAGTTATGAAATATGAACTCCCATTCAACCACGAGTCTAACCATACCAAAATGACTAAATTCTGATAATAATTCGACCCTCAAATCCTCAATTCTATCCAAGAGGGTTCTCAAATTTTTCCAACTTAAATCACCAATTAAATGTTAAAAACAGTGGTGGATTCGGGTAATCTAACCAAGATTGAGTTAAGAACACTTACCCCGATGTTTTCTCTGAAAATCTCCCAAATATTGCCTCAATCCGAGCTCCAAATCGTTAAAACTTTCGTCCCATTTTCTAAACTTAAACATTTTGTCCCGTGGTTTCTTCTTCGCGAACGCGACAAATGTGCTGCCCAACTTTCTTCTCCGCGAACGCAAGGATCCTCTTGTGAACGCAATGCATTGCCAAACTTGGCCTTCGCGAACGCGAAGCTTTAATGCCCAATACCCCAGCCTGGCCTCGCCCTTCTACGCGAACACGAATGCCTTCACGTGTTCGCGATGAACACTGCCATCACCCTTAGCGAACGCAAAGAGAAATTTCTCGCCTGCCCCAGTTCCCTTTCGCGAACGCGAGACCTCTTTTGCGAACGCGAAGAAGGAAACCAGAGTTGGACACTAGAAATCCTTCAGTTGTTTCCTAAGTCCGAAAATGATCCGTTAACCTTCCAAAACTCACCTGAGGCCCTCGGGACCTCAACCAAATACACCAACAAGTCCTAAAACATCATACAGACTTAGTCAAAACCTCAAATCACATCAAATAATGCTAAAATCATAAGTCATACCCCAATTCAAGCTTAATGAAACTTAAGAATTTCCAACTTCTACATTCGATGCCGAAACCTATCAAATCAAGTCCGATTGACCTCTAATTTTGCACACAAGTCATAAATGACATAACGGAGCTATGAAAATTTTTGAAACTAGATTCTGACCCTGATATCAAAACGTTAACTTCCCGGTCAAACTTCCAAACTTAGATTCCTATTTTAGCCATTTCAAGCCTAATTTCACTACGGACTTCTAAAAAGAAATCCAATTACACTCCTAAGTCGAAAATCACCATACAGAGCTGTTGGAATCATCAAAATTCTATTCTGGGGTCGTTTACACATAAGTCGACATCCGGTCACTATTTGAACTTAAGTTTTAAAACATTGGAACTAAGTGTTCCAATTCATTCTAAAATCTCTCTGGACCTGATCCGACTACCCCCGACAAGTCACATAACAGTTATAAAGCACATAATGAGCAGTAAATAGGGGAATGAGGCTACAACTTTTAAAACCACTGGCTGGGTCATTACAGACAATAATCTGATTCAATTAATATTTAACTGACTCTAATACACTCTCCAAGGACTGGTAGTACAAATCATGAGCTTCTAAGATTAAAATTTATAAAGCTGGAGTGAAATAAAAATATGTCATATGTCTGAAGTACATGAACAGATTAAAAATTCTAAGGCTACCATGAACAAGAGGCAGCAATGACTGGAACGTAGGTACATCTTTAGATCCAGCTCTCGCCGTACGCAGCTACATCAGCATCAAAACTTTGCACGCAATGCGCAAAAGTGTAGTAAGAGTACAACCGACCCCATGTACTCAATAAGTAATAAGACTAACCATTGGGCTGAAAGTAGTGACGGGCTCAACAAGTACAGTCCAGTATAAAAATAACAGTACATAAATGTAGGCATGCTTTCAAGTTCAACAGTTAAACTCTGTACAAGTAAAGTAGATCGATTATGAATGAAATGAGGAATACGAAATCTTTATATCTACATGCCAATGTACATATTGTATGTGATGCACCTCAGTGGAAACCTCGTATACTCAAAATCTCAAAATACTCAATCACTCAGTATTGTATATGGCCAATCCAGCCCAGGGAAGATCCATTCCATGTATATATATACATCAACTGATAGTCAGTCACTCAGTACTGTGTAAGGATAATTCAGCCAAGGGGAATATCCATCCCTAAATATAAATAATTCGGATAAGATCCATGTCCAGGGAAGATCCATCCCTCCATATAAATGATTTGGGCAAGATCCATGCCCAAGGGAAGATCTATCCCCAAATATAAATGAGTCGAACAAGATTCATGTCCAGGGAAGATGCATCCCTCAATATAATTGATTCGGGCAAGATCCATGCCTAGGGAAAGATCCATCCCCAAATATAAATGATTCAGTCAAGATCCATGTCTAAGGAAGATCCATCCCTAAATGAAAAATCAACCGAGCTCATTGTGGGGGGTGTAGACTCCAAAGGGGCTCCTTCAACCCAAACACTATAATAGCCAGATCCAGGTATAAATAAATAAAATATGTTGTGACGTGCAGCCCGATCCCATAAATATCACTCAAAATCTCTAGTCTCTCGGGCTCTCAATGACATGAAAATCAACCCAACATGATGATATGATGTATGAATGAATGACAACAGAGACTGAGATATGATATGCAAATAATAGATGTGCCTAAGTACAAAATTATAAATTTAAACAAGTAATTCAATATCAATAAGACCTGTGTGGGTCCCAAAAATATCGGCACGTAGCCTAAACATGATCTTTAATATGAGTCTCAGCTCAATTTCCTCTAACACATGGAGGATATGTGGGTAATGACATGATTATTTTGCTCTGCAACTCCACATAATCAATTAAGTCACAATTTCTATGGTGTACGCTCACAAGCCCGTTACCTAGCATGTGCGTCACCTCCAAACAATTCATATAATACGAAATTCAGGTATTCATACCCTCAGAACCAAGTTTAGAAGTGTTACTTACCTCGAACAAGTCGAATCCACTATCGAGCAAGCTAAACAATACTCTAGAAATTCCATTCCGCGCGTATCAACCTCCGAACGCCTTCCTATCTCCTCAATTCTAAGCCAAACGATTCGATACTGCGAAAAAACGTGCAAATTAATCAAAATATACTCCAATGCTAGAAATTTAACAATTGATAAAAATTCTCTACTCCGCTCTAAAAGTCAACCAAAAATCAATGGTGGGGCCCACATCTCAGAATCAGACAAAATTTTTAAAATACGAACCCCCATTCAACCGTCCAACCATACCAAAATTACTCAAATTCGACAACAACTCGGCCTTCAAATCCCTAATTAAAGTCTATGAAATTTTCTACCATTTTCAACCCAAAATACTAATTTAATGATAAAAACAATAATATATTTATGTAATGTAACCAAAACGGAGTTAGAATCACTTACCCCAATCCATATGGTAAACATCGCCTCAAATATTACTTCAATCAAAGCTGCATAGCTCCAAATATGTTAAAATAGTCGAAACCCCCGAAATATAGCTTCTATCCAGGTATTTACCCTTCGCGATCGCGAAGCACAAAATTTCCCTTTGCGATCGCGAAGAACAAACTACCCAACCCTTCCAAACAACCTCTAGTATAATGGTTATAACATATTGTACAAAACTCCAAATGACACATGGTTTGACTTTCGGAAAACTAGACATCAAGGGTTACAACTTTTATTTTTGGATCATTTGTTTCTTATAGATTGCAAGATATAAGCTTCTAAAGTCAGCCCTGTGCAGCAGAGATTTCATTCTACGCGATCGTGAAAGGTCTTTAGTGATTCACAAGTCCCCAAACTGTTGTTTGTTCTTCGCGATCGCAACAAAATATTTGCGATTCACACCTCTGTAGCCAAAAACCAGCAATTAAAAATGTCCTAGAAATGAACCGGAACCACCCTGAAACTCACCCGAGCCCCTTGAAACCCCGTTCGAACATACCAACAAGTCTCAAAACGTATTAAGAACCTACTCGAGGCCTCAAATCACATATAACAACATCGAAATGAAGAATCACACCTCAATTCAAACTTAATGAACTTTAAATCTTTCAACTTCCAAATCTCGCGCCGAAACATATCAAATCAATCCGGAATGAACTCAAATTTTGCGTACAAGTCCTAAATGACATAACGAAACTACTGAAATTTCCGGAATCACAATCCAGACTCTATATCATAAAAGTTAACTTCCGGTCAAGCTTCCAAACCTTCAATTTCTTACTTTCGCCATTTTAAGCCAAATTCAACTACGAACTTCAAAATAAATATCGAGACACACTCCTAAGTCCAAAATCACCATACAGAGCTATTGGAATAATCAAAACTCCATTACAGAGTTTTTTGCATAAAAGTTAAACTCCATTCACCCATTCTTTTTAAGCTTCCAACATGAATTTCATTCATCCGAACTAATCCCGAAACACCTGAAAATCAAATCCGACAATACACACTGGTCATAATACATCATATGAAGCTATTCAAGACTTCAAAAAGTTGAAAGGAGCGCAAATACTCAAACCGACCGGTCGGGTCGTTACATTCTTCTCCACTTAAACATAAATTCATCCTCGAACGTGCCAATAGTTGTTTCCAAGCCATCAAATCACTATTCCACCTTACCACGCACATACACGAGAGTGATGATCGTTACTTTAACCTTAGTCCGTAAAACTTAGAACCCAGATTTCCAACATCCAGAATTTCTTACAAGACACGAATCTCACATCTACACCACTGTATAAGTCTGAACAAGTTGTATCAAGACATAACAATAACCCTAGATATAATCACATAACATACTACAAAACTCGCATGCTCACAGCACCATTCCCGATCACAGTAACTACTCCAAACCAACCAAGTACTAGTATTAAACCCCACATTCCACAGAACCGCATTCCAAAACCTTTGTACACTACTGATAATGAAAGATACATATAGGAACTCACAACCACTCACTAGATCAACAGATCACAGAGCTTTCTGTTTTTCAACAAGTACCATAGCCAATATCTTAAGCCGAATTCTAAATATTGTTCCAACACGCTGTAATCAAACATAATAGTATCCATTCTAGGTCCAATGACCTTATATCAAAAAACACAACTATTCAAGCTATTCCGGTGTAATCCTGCCTTTTAAAAACAAGCACAGAAGAATATTTAAAACCAACACATCAAATTTTGTGAGAAGAATATCTGTGCGTACATGTGCATAATTTTCTCAAATTGCCCTAATCAGGAAATTTCATAGCATGAAGATGAAAGAAATAATTAACCAGATAAATGATCTAGGAAACGAAAATTCCACACGCTGCACATACAACTTACGTGCCAATAATATCAATATATGGATCCGCACGGACAACTCAAGTGCCAATAATATAGTCCGCCCAGCATGGTCACAAGCCTCCAGTCCAAGCATATCATACATGAGCAATCAAACAAGTACACATGTATATGATAAATGAAATATGATTCTCATTCTCCTGGACTGGTATAAATAACACGCCATAGTGTAGGCATGTGCAAAGTGTGCTATCACAGCTAAAATCGGCAAGTTATCGTAGAATTAGTAATTACAAAGATTATTTAAGGAATTAGCCTCTTCGTACCTTCAAGTATAGTCCAGATAGTTCTCAACAAAGGTACGTATACGAGAACATTATAACTTTATGCTTCACCGTCAACTCTAGGCATATCATAGCCTAAGCATTTTCTCGAGCATGAATAGTTGCCCCGGTGTTCGCACATAGGCTCAAACCCCACACCTATGTGCACTCATAGCACGTAGCTATCACGAATAATTCACGCAACTAGTGCCTCAACCGAGTTTAAACAAGATACTCACCTCAAATAGGTCGCAACCGAAAACAATATGCTTCTGAGAACTCCCAGTCTCCAAATTCAACTAACACATGAACCACAATAAATAATCACAACTCCAGCACTGGAATGACTATCACATCCTTCATGCACGATTATCCTACTAGGAAATCTTCCATAATTCTTCCGTGCCACATAGAAATAATTTGAATATTAGCAGTCTATCAACCAGGTGAGTACCGCAATACCAATGAACATCCGTAAGTCAAAACACATTGCGCCTTCTACAATGCGCACCGTTCTCATGAATTATCGAGTAGTTATAACATTCATCTAAACAAATGAAACTGACCATGCTGTCCAAAATTCATGACCTTCCCTTCAAAACTGAACTGCCACCTTGTACCTGTAAATCGTAATCACGCACAACTCACCATGTCTATCATGCCATCATGTGAAAAGCACGAGAATCTCATTATCACCTCTGAGTCACAAGAAAATTACATACTCGGTTAGTTAGAAATCTTGCATTTGCTCCCATATAGGAGGAAATCACAATGCACAACATGTTTCTCACGCCGGTAGTACATATCAATCATAATGAGTGGTAGAAACCACCGAGAACTCTCCGAAACCCATTTGAACATAACCACACTATTATAGGTGAATCTCCCTAACTCTACCAAGAAACACATGTTGTCAAATTCGATAGTATTGCCACAAAACACCCTTAAATCCTTACCTAATCATAAGAAACAAAAGAACCGAGCATACTGTTTCGAGCCAACTACCCAATCATCCTATTTTCTCCGAGTTTCTTCTGAATTACCCCCAAGTTGCACTTCTTCTTGTCAGAACACCATGATCCTTATCCAACGCTCATTACAATACATCCTAACATAAAACCACACAACTCTAATGCCCAGAAGCCGTTGTATTCTTCCTAAGCACCCCCACAAATGCCACAACTGAAACGCTCGCAATGAAAGCACCTTATGTGAATTTAAATTCATTTTTTTTACCTTTCTTATACTGAAATGTATAACCCCTAATCATACAAAATTACCGCATGTCCCGGCACCATTCAATGTAACTAACTGATCCTAGCGATATACAAATCTGAAAAATTCTCAATTGCCTACATATAAATCTTTAACTCTTTAGAACCTTCTTGAGAGTCATCCACTCTGCTCAAATCTAAATTGCACCGCCCGAACGGGCTGAAAGACACATGCTCCATTATCTTAACAATACTCAAAGAGGTAATCCCTGCCTTAACACTACCGATGATATTCATACTCTGTGCGCACTATATCCTTCACAAATAACAACTCACCCATCTCATGATTTTATATACTCATAAAGTGAAATATAACCCGTATTCAGGAATTTCCTTACTCGAGTCATCCTCCATCTCAACCTCTGCAAGTCATAACTAATCCACAAGTATGCCTCAGACCAAAACCAAAACAACACATAGTTGTGCAATCAAATCGTAGATAGCAGACTCCCCCATTTGGCTCAAAGCCACATAACAAAATACTCGATAACTCACAATACACATACTCTATTACTGCCATAATACCATAGTCAGTTCAACAAAAATTCTTCTCAAGCTCATGCAACACCAACCATAAAATACCTCAATCATCCGCTAAACTCGCATTTATTCTCTTCACAGTCAAGTTAACCTTTTCAACCAGATTCAAATTCAAATCTCAACACATACACCCCGCTGGTAGAAAAGAAACTCTCCACTCAACATTATAAGGGACACACCTACGTAGATTACTCTGCAGGAGATAACCCACCTGCATGGCCTCAAATTGGCATCTTGCTATAACTTTTCGCAACCACAATTACTATGCAATCACTTAATCTTCCTGAGTCCAAACTCATTATCAAGACATGAGAATTTAATTTGTCCCACAATTTAAGAACGTGAAAGATCCTTCAACACATTAATACTCAAGACTATATGTCAAACCAAGATAGACATCAAGCACCCAATGACCCTTTTTACATCTCGAGAAACTCTTCTCGTCATATTCAAACCATCACATAGTCATTCAACCGCTCATCGAGCCACAAATGTCACTCATAGGGACACTTCTGGACGCATAAGTCCAAACACACAATTTCTCACAACCGAAACTACCGAGCTTAAGCTGCGGTCTAACCCTGGCCTCAAGTCCTCCAGACTTGCCCATCACCAAAACACAGAATACACATCTCGAACCACATTCATGGAATCATATGTCAGCGATGCACAGCTAATACCGAGCGCTCACATGCGCACACGAATGCGTGGATGGAATTCAAAGAGTTATGTTTTAAGCTGAATCAATTCTGCACGATAAGGAAAGAAAGATGAGAAATTATCCAAAATGCCCTGTAGCCTCTCGAAGATAAGTATGGACGTCATCATACCGATCCGCAAGACTCTACTAGACACTTGCTCATGACTTGTAGAACCTAGAGCCCTGATACCAACTTATCACGAAACAAAATCAAACTAGGCATGATGGCACCTAACCTCACCCGCTAGGTAAGCAAAATAATAACAATCCGATTCAATTAATATTTAACTGACTCTAATACACTCCCCGAGGACTGGTAGTACAAATCATAAGCTTATAAGATTAGAATTAACAAAGATGGTAAGAAATAAAATATGTCGTCTGTCTGAAGTATACATGAACATATTAAAAATTCTAAAGCTACCACGAACAAGAGGCAGTGATTCCTAGAACACAGGTACATCTTCAAACCCAGCTCTCGCTGTATGCAGGTACATCAACATCAGAAATTTTCACACAAAGTGCAGAAGTGTAGTATGAGTACAACTGACCCTATGTACTCAATAAGTAACAAGGCTAACATTTGGGCCAAAAGTAGTGACGGGCTCAATAGGTACGGTCCAGTATAAAAATAAAAGCACAAAAATGTAGGCATGCTTTAAAGTTCAACAATTAAACTCAGTACAAGTAAAATAGATCGATTTTAATGATATGAGGAATACGACATCTATATATCTACATGCCAATGTACATGCTGTATGTGATGCACCTCAGTGGAAACCTAGTGTACTCAAAATCTCAAAATACTCAATCACTCAGTATTGTATATGGCCAATCCTGCCCAGGGAAGATCCTCACAGTCACTCACTCAATAATGTGTAAGGCCAATCCAGCCTAGGGGAAGATCCTTCCCCAAATATAAATGATTCAGACAAGATCCATGTCCAGGGAATATTCATCCCTCAATATAAATGATTCAGGTAAGATCCATCCCCAAATATAAATGATTCGCAAAAGATCCATGTCCAGGGAAGATATATCCCTCAATATAAATGATTCGGGCAAGATCCATGCCCAGGGGAAGATCCATCCCCAAATATAAATGATTAAGATAAGATCCATGTCCAGGGAAGATCCATACCTCTATATAAAATCATCTACGCTCACTGTGGGGGTACAGACTCCGTAGGGGCTCCTTCAGCCCAAGCGCTATAATAGCCAGATCCAGGAATAAATAAATAAAATATGTTGCGGCGTGAAGCCCGGTCCCATAAATATCACTCAAAATCTTCAGTCTCCCGGGCTCTCAATGACATGAAAATCAACCTGACATTATGATATGATGTATCAATGAATGACAATAGCGAATGAGATACGATATGCAAATGATAGATGTGACTGAGTACAAAATTGTAAATTTAAACAAGTAATTCAATAGCAATAAGACCTCTGTGGGTCGCAAAAATATCGGCACATAGCCTAAACATAATCTTTAATATGAGTCTCAGCTCAATTTCCTCTAACACGTGGAGGATATGTGGGTAATGACATGATTATTTTATTATGCAACTCCACGAAATTAATTAAGTCACAATTTATATGGTGCATGCCCACACGCCTGTCACCTAGCTTGTGCGTCACCTCAAAACAATTCATATAACATGAAATTTAGGGATTCATATACCGCGATGCACACCTCTGTAGCAAAAAACCAGCAATTAAAAATGTCCTAGAAATGGTCCTAAACCACCCCGAAACTCACCCGAGCCTCTCAGAATCCCGTTCGAACATACCAACAAGTCTCAAAACATATTACGGACCTACTCGAGGCCTCAATCACATATAAAAACATCGAAATGACGAATCGCACCTCAATTCAAACTTAATGAACTTTAAATCTTTCAACTTCCAAAGATCGCGCCGAAACACATCAAATCAATCCGAAATGAACTTAAATTTTGCGTAAAAGACATAAATAACATAACAAAGCTACTAAAATTTCCGGAATCACAATACAGACTCGATATCGTAATAGTTAGCTTGCAGTCAAACTTCCAAACCTTCAATTTCTTACTTTCGCCATTTCAAGCCAAATTCAACTACGGACTTCAAAATAAATATCCAGACACAGTCTTAAGTCCAAAATCACCATATGGAGCTATTGGAACTATCAAAACTCCATTACAGAATCTTTTGCACAAAAGTTAAACTCCGTTCAACCCTTTTCATTTAAGCTTCAAACATGAATTTCATTCATCCGAACTAATCCCGAAACACCTGAAAACCAGACAATACACATTGGTCATAATACATCATATGAAGCTATTAAAGAATTCAAATAGTTGAAAGGAGTGTAAATACTCAAAACAACCGGTCAGGTCATTACACAAGGTCTTTATTTCTTAAGCTCAAATTAAACACCCTCGCTGGGATTTTTTCTGGCCATCATAATAAAAATTTTCAAATAAAATAGTTTCATATGGATATTCATGATAACAAAAATCGTTGTAAATAATTAAATTGGTAATTATTATCCTCAAATAATAAAAATAATAAATGCAGTATAATCCCACAAGTAGTATCTGGGGAGAGTAGTGTGTATGTAGACCTTACCCCTACGCTGAGGGAGAGATGTTATCTCCGATAGACCCCTAGCTTAACGAAATATGGAAAGAAAGCAGTAGAAACAAGCAGTAACAATAACAATATAATAAGAAAACAAGTAAATGATCAACATGTAGTAATAGAGATTTATAAATAATAGAATACAAGGCTAACTACTAATACTACTGGTATAGGGAAGATACACACTCGACTACCTACTAACCGTCTACCCTAATTCTTGACCTCCACACCAGAAAAATTATTTGGAGATATTTCATCTGTAAGTAAGTTACACGTGGATTCTAAATACGTATATAAGTTACTTGTGAACTTTTTCGCGATAAATATAAAAAGTTACCAAGAAACTTTTGATAAAAAGATGTGAATAGAAGGAATTGTCATGACAATTTTCATCCTGACTCCGCCTATATTGTCCAAAAATATGTTCTTTTGGAGTAAAAAGAGGAGGATAAATAGATATAAAATGGAGAGAGAACTATTTGTTTACTTTAATTAAGAAATCTAACAAAGTTGAAGGACTATGGATACCGTATCATGTTTTCTAGAAAGCACTTGTGAAGATAGGTTGGTGTTTTGGAAAAGATTACTTATAAATAGGCAAAATACATAAGTTCCTACAAAACTTGTCCTGAAAACTCGATTACACATTACAACTTTACGAGCATTTATTTATCCCCCCCCCCCTGTATAAGGTAAAATTGGTTCGTATTAAATGATCGAATAATAGCGTGATATATGGAACTGAAGACAGAACGAAGATAAATTGAGTGAGAACCAAGACCGGGGACAACAGCTACAGATGGTATAAGATAGACCCCGAAAACATAATTAACGGGAGAAGGTCGAATATTTGCCACCAGTTGGCATTTAATGAAGAATATTCTCTAGTATTTTATGGGTAAATCATTTGGCACCCAAAGTGGAGCCTATATAGTTGCGTAATTATGTTGATCCTTGCATCTACGCTAACTTGTTTGGTTCTTTGTTTCATAGCAAAAATCGAGAAAAATGGCAGCTAACACAATGTTGGGGAACATGAAAATCTGCCTCAACCTGAGGATTCAATTAGCGACACCCGCAACTAGGGGGACGTAGCATCTCTATTCCATGGCAGACAATATCCCTGATATGTGAGGGAAATGACTCCCGATGATGCTGAGGACGAGCATGTTGCGAAAACAGTAAGGATCTTGAGAGAGAAGCAAAAGGCCATCATAGGCCATCTCTCGAGGCAAGACCAGGTCATGACAAAATTAAAGCATGCATTATCAGCTTCGTCCAACAACGGGAATGGAAGATGTCATATTCCACCCAGAGCTCTTGTAAATCAAGCGGCTTATAGGGATTATAATAACACTCCGAGGGGTGAGGTCGGCTTTGGCAGAGCCCGGGGGACCTGTAGCGGATCTGATAGTGATAACGGTAGTGATCCCTTCAAAACTGAACTCATGAGATTCATGAGGGACATGAATAAGCAGATGAACTAGTACGTAAAAGAGTTCCACGCTCGAATGGTCCAAATTTCTGGTGCACCACCAGTGTTGAAGGGCCCGTACTTGAAGAAGTACACCCAATTGCCGTTTAAACTGAGCGCAACACTAGAATTGATTCTAAAACGGTTCAAAATGCTAAAAATACCAAAGTACGTTGGGACTTCAGACCCTCAGGAGCACATCACAACATATACAATGGCAGTGAAAGCAATTGACTTGGCCCAACATGAGATTGAGTTGGTTCTACCGAAGAAATTCGGACAAACCCTCACGAAAGGGGCCTTGACAGAGTATTCTCTTTTACCCAAACATTCAATTGATTCTTTTGAAATTCTCACAGATTCATTCATCAAAGTCTATGTCGGGGTCAGGAAGGTCCAAGCAGGAAGGCGTACATATTCAGAATTTCGCAAGGAGAGTCTAAATTGCTGCGTGAGTTCGTGATCAGGTTCCAGAAAGAAAGGATGTTGTTACCGGTCGTGCCAAATGAATGGGCAGATGAGGCATTCACTAAGGGTTTGAACTCGAGGAGCTTTAAGGCTTCCTGAAAGTTGAAAAAAAGCCTGCTCGATTTCCATGCAACCACATGGACGAATGTCCACAACCATTATGAATAAAAGATAAGGATAGAAGATGATCAGCTCGGGTTCCCATCATTAACCAAGGGTTGGGATCTAGAAAGGAACAAGGATAAATTTAAAGATGATCTTGATGTAGACCGACGATCTTCTCAGGGCTAATTCATATTGTACGAGAGAGCCATAGGATGCAGTAGGATAGGGTTCCGGTCCGCATATAGGTTTGCCCCCGATTAAAGAACTGACCGTGGATAAAACAACAGGTCATTGCAAGACAAAGAGGTATCGGGATCCCGAGATTCCACTTATCCCAGGTAGTCAGAGTATAATTTTAATATTAGCATCATGGATTTGGTATCCTAATTGAGGAATATCAAATAAGCATGAATCTTGAAGCCAATCAGATCTGATTCCAGCCAAAGGGATCCTAACTTATGGTGCAAATATCAAGGTACTCATGGCCACAAAACTGGGGATTGTAAGTACCTACGTGAGGATGTGGCAACGTTGTTGAAGAACGACTATCTTAGGGAGTTCTTGAGCGACCGAGCCAAGAACAACTACGGCCTCAACTGGGACAATATAGAACCCTCGAAGATAGGAGAAGACTCTCCTTGGCTAACTATCAACATGATTTTGGAGGAACTTAAATAAATGGTGTAACCTTCACGGCGGCCAAGAAGACAAAATTATCGGTAAACCACTACAAGAGACTCCGGTAAGTCGTCGAAGACGACATCACCTTCACGGAGGAGGACATCTACGGACTTCTTCTGGCGCACAACGATATCTTGGTAATTTCTCTTAATGTTCTAGATTTTATGATTAAGCATGTTTTTCCTGACCCAGGAATCTCAACCAATATTATTCAATAGAGAGTACTGGAACAAGCCAAATTAACCAAAAACATTATTTCGGCGACAAAGCTCCTTGTCGGGTTCAAAATGGAAAGTGTGACAACACTAGGGGAGATCTTGCTGCCCACGAATGCTGAAGGGGTCACAAACACCACCTTATTTGAAGTGGTGGATAGTGACATGGGCAACAATATAATCCTCAGTAGACCATGGTTGCATAAGATGAAGGTTGTACCATCAACTTATCACCAATTGCTTAAATTCCCGACCCTAAAGGGAATTAGGCAGATTAGAGGAGATCAACATGCAGCAAGAGAAATGAATGCGGTATCAGTTTCTAGAAGTAAGGGGAAGGAACCTAACAAATAGCAATTACAAGTACCGAAGCCTACTCCCCAGCCGAGCGAAGATGATAAAGATGAGGGGGCGTCAAAATCTCACCAGGAGATACTTTCAAGTACTGGAAGAGACAGACGCAACCAAGTCCACGAATAAAGAGCTCGGACAAGTAGCTTTGCTCGAGGAATTGCTAGAGAGAAACTTTCACTTGGGAACAGGACTCAATCCCGAGCTCAGGTCAAGGTTTATTGATTTCCTTAAAACTAACATTGATTGTTTTGCATAGTCGCACTTGGATATGACAGGTATCCTGCTAGAAGTGGTTGTGCATAAGCTAAGCCTAGACCTAAGCATCCCTCCGGTAAGGCAAAAGAAACGCCCAATATCCGAGATCAGAAACAAGTTTGTTAAGGAAGAGGTAACTTGATTACTTAATATTGGTTCAATCCGAGAGGTAAAGTATCCTGGTTGGCTAGCTAACGTAATTATAGTTCTAAAAAAGAATAATTTTTTTTGAAGGTGCGTAGATTACAAAGACTTGAATAAGGCGCACCCGGAAGACTCGTACCAATTCCCAAACATTGATCAAATGATTGATGCAACGGCCGAGCATGTGTTGATGCGTTTCCTCAATGCCTATTACGGGTACAATCAAATTAAGATGAAGTCCGAGGATCAGGAAAAGACTTCATTCATAACGAACTTTGGCATATATTGTTATAATGTAATGCCCTTCGGGCTTAAAAATGCCGGAGCCACTAATAAGAGGCACGTGAACAAGGTGTTCGAGAAATAAATAGGTAAAATAATGAAAGTCTACATTGATGATATGTTTGTCAAGTATTTGAATGCATGTGACCATTTAAAACACCTCGTGGAAACCTTCAATATCCTGAGGAAGCACAACATGAAACCCAACCCCAAAAAATGCGCTTTCGAGGTTAGCTCTGGTAAGTTCTTGGGTTTTTTTGTTTCACAAAGGGGGATCGAGATAAATCCCATCAAGATAAAATCCATCGAGGACATTCCAGACCAGTTGACCAGTGTGAAAGAAGTCCAAAGGCTAACCGGGAGATTGACCACTCTAAGCAAGTTCATCTCTCGATCCTCGAAAAACGCTATCACTTCTTCTCACTTTTGAAGAAGAAGATCAATTTCAATTGGACTCTAGAGTGTCAATAGACCTTAAAAGTCCTGAAATGTTACATATCGATCCCCCTATTACTTTCAAAGCTAGGGGAAGGCGAACAACTACTAATATATTTAGTGGTCTCTAAGGTAGCGGTAAGTGTCGTTCTAGTCTGGAGGATGAAGGTACGTAATCTCCTGTCTGTTATGTTAGCAAAGTGTTGTCTGGAGCAAAAACTTGTTATCCTCTCCTTGATAAACTAGCCTTAGCTTTTTTAGTCACCTTTCGAAATCATAGGCCTTATTTTCTGTGTCACCCAATAGCCGTTGTAACAATCTTTTCCTTGCAAAATGTCATTCACAAACCTGAGTTGTCGGGTAGGTTGGCCAAATGGACAGTTGAAATTAGTGAATTTGATATTGAACATAAGCCTAAGACTGCGATCGAATCATAAGTTTTGGACAACTTTATGGCGGATTTCAGTCCCAAGATACTGACTTTTGCCGCAAAAGAAGCGGTAATGTTGCCGAAAACGACATTAGGAGTTTGGACCCTGTTCATAAACGGAGCTTTCAATGAGAAAGGGTCCGAGTTCGGGGTGGTCCTTATCACGCCTTCGGGGGAAACCTTGAGTCAGTCCATAAAAACTGTCCCATTGACTAAAACTGAAGTCGAATATGAGGCTTTGATTATAGGACTTGAACTGGCCCATGGGTGTCACGACCTGGAATTCCCACCCTCGGGACCATGATGGCGCTAAACTATCACGACCCCAGTTCCCTCCATAGGATGTCGTGACGATACCTAGTCTCTACGACTAGGTAATCCTAACACTTACTGAATAAATTGACAAAAATTAACCAATAGAACTATTAAGCAAAAACCAGATATTTCTAAACGAACTCAACAATTACAACATGAAAAAACATTAAAAAACAAGTAGTGCAAGTCATAAGCTCTACTGAGGTTACTAGAAGAATCCCTAAATATATTTGTTCTGAATGGAAATTAAACAGTACAAGTGCAATATCAAACGGTGACTCTGAGGCCTGCGAACGCGATGACAAGTTTACCTTGAGTCTCCACGGCAATGCTCGACTAGCTATCTAATAATCAAAAACTACCAAGGCACCTGAGATCTGCACAAAAATGTGCAGAAGCGTAGTATGAGAACATAACAACGATACCTAATGAGTATCAAGACTAACCTCAGTGGAGTAGTGATGAGGAACGGTCAAGACACCCACGCATCTTGTGCCCACATAACAATTCATAATAGAACTGCCCAAGGAATGACAATATCTAATATCCGCACTACCCACTCACGTGCCAACAATAAAAATGACTCATGACTGCACAGACAAACTCATGTGCCAACAGGATAACTCTCACATATAAGGCAAGTACACGGGGGTACATGTAAATGGTCAAAACATCATGATTCATCTTCTTAGACCGATATGGGTGATTTATCTACGTGTATGCTTGTACAAGTGTTCTGTCATGATTCAAGTCAACAAGTAAGAGTAGAGATAATGAATGACACATAAAAAATGATCACCACAAAATGTACAGTATAATAAAGTCAACAATGAAATATAAACAACGAGTAATACCACAAGGTTAGATACACAGAACCAAGCAAATAGCGCAACACAGAGAAAGACAATTAGTAGTATACTAAGGAAAATAACAATCAATGTCGAGTACAAAAGAATGGGGAAAATGTCAACAAGAGCACTACCAAGGTATCTTGATCTCGAGAGCCATCTTGATCTTATAACACCACAAGTTACACGGGACCACAACACATGTGCGAATAATCAAGTGGTCTCATAACCCGCATGGCACAAATGAGTATTACATGGAATAGCTGACGGCAAGAATAACATCCAATGCCCGAAGACTCCTCCGTAACCAATGTTATGTCGAATGAACACATCCGACCTGATGTAGAGCAAACATTCACATTAGACCTACCAACGGACCTCAAGCCAATTTTGATCATACCATAGTGGGCCAACACCCCTTCAAGGATCCAAAATGACCCGATTCATGGCGCATACGAGCAGCCATCCTATCCGGAACAAACTCCCATAGTCCACAACCCAAGGGATAGGGCACCTTCCAGGCATAAACTCTCACATTTGCGATATTACCATTGTATCCTTACTTGGTCTCAATCTTTAACAATCAAGTGACTAACATGTCACACTTATACAATTTTCCCGTGGCCGCTCCCACGACCTTCCGCACTAGGTAGAAAAATACTCACCTCCATACCACTAACCGTACTATTTCTGTAAGGCAAATCACAACCGTAGATCAATACAGAATGCCTCTTCCACAGAACACCATTCTCAGGCGATACTAAGATAATGGCAGTTTACTCTAAACATCTGAATTCTTCCTTGCTCATCTGAGCTCGTGACATTCTTATCAACACCGAGCCGCAACCTTGATCATCAACTTCTAATTCCCATGCCACTCACTGCATCTATCAGGCCGCTATGCGCGAGTAAACAAATTTATCATAACCCCTGAACTACTAGTAGAATAAACACTTCATTAGCTAGAATCCTTTCACTTAACTCATTTCAGAAGAACCATTGCAACATGCAACTGAATTTCCATAACCGCAGAAAATACAAACCTCAAGTTGTAGTCTAAACCGCAATAACTCTCCTGGTATACATTTACACATAACAAGGCCATTATAATCAAATGCCTCCAAATCAATTGTGATGACCCGATAGGTCATCTTATGTTATAAAACCTAATTCTGTGATCTGAAGTCTTAAAAATCTCATTTTTACCCTCCTCAATTTGCGTGCGCAGTCCGAGCGTATTTCTGAAAAGCTTTTATGTTAAAACAATTGATAAAAATAAGAATTGTGCCTTAAAATTCATTTAAGTTGATTTCGGTCAACATTTTGGGTAAACGAACCCAAATTCATATTTTGACGGTTCTGGTGGATCCATATCATAATTTAGGACCTGGGCGTATGCCCGGAATCGAATTCGGAGGTCCCTAGCTCCATTTATTGATTTTTGTTGAAAAAATGAAAGTTTGAAAGTTTTATGGGTTTTAGGATCGACTGATGTTTGGATTTATTGATACCGGGTCCATATTTTTGTTCTAGAGCCCGGTACAGGTCCACTATAATAATTATGATGTATCTATCAAATTTGGTGAGAAACAAAATTGATTTGACGTGATTCGGACGGTCGGTTGTAATAATAGAAGTTTTAAAGTTTTCTTAAAAATTCCATTTGATTTGGTGTCTGATTTGTAGTTCTAAGCATTATTTTGGTGTTTTGATCGTGCGAGCGAGTTTGTATGATGTTTTATGACTTGTGTGCATGTTTGGTTTGGAACCCCGAGGGCTCGGGTGAGTTTCCGATAGGCTACGAGGTGAATTGTGCTTCGTGATCGCGAAGCCATTCTGGCGATCGCAAAGGGGATCTGGGTTGGGGGAGGATTTTACACTACGAAAACGCGAGACTATGTTCGTGAACGCGGAGCAATGAGGGGTTTGCTCTATGCAAACGTGACCCGCCACCCGCGAACGCGTAGCGTTAGCTTGGCTAGGCAGGAGACTTGAGGTTACACTACGCGAACGCGGGTCTTGTCTCGTGAACGCATAGGTCAGAGGGGCTAAACCTTTGCAAATACGTGTAGCTTCTCGTGATCGCGTAACCCTAACAAGAAGTGCTCTTTGCAAAGTCAGGATTCACGCGAACGCGATGAATACCTGACGCCCAGTTATTCAAAACAGAACCAAAACGGGAATTTTGCCATTCCTTCAAAATTTCAAAACTAGAAGGCATAGAGGCGATTTTCCTAATAGATCTTCGTCGCCAATTTGTTGGTAAGTGATTCTAACCTATCTTCTTTCAACTACCCATTACATTTCATGAGTTTTCAACCTAAAATCTAGGATTTCCATGGTGGAAATTTGGGGTTTGGGTAGAATTAGGTATGTTTGTATAATTGGAATTTAGACCTCGAACTGAGGTCGGATTTCGAAATAAATTACATAATCATGCTCGGGGGTGAATAGGTAAATGGATTTTGGTCCGAACCCCGTATTTTGACCAAGCGGGCTCGAGGTCGATTTTTGACTTTTTGGGGGAAAGTTTAGGAAATCTAAATTTATGCATTGTAATTGATTCCTTTAGCAATAATTGATATTATTAAGTCGTTTGTGGATAGATACGAGTGGGTTGGAGGTGGATTCTAGAGGAAATGATGTGATTGAGCATTGAGTGGCATTTGGAGCGAGGTAAGTGTTGTGTCTAACCTTGACTTGAGGGAATTAGGAACCCTCGGACTATTTGCTATGTGAATTTCATGTCAGCGGCATATATGTGAGGTGACGAGTGCTTATGCGCCGCCGAATTACCTATTTTCCCCTGCTTCCCTGTTCTACTTATATTATCTCTTTCCCCGTCTTAGTTGTTATATACTCTAAATGTGTTTCCATGCCTAATTGCTACTTGTAGTCATTGTTTCCTCCTGTTCATGATATTAGTTCTTTCCATAGTTTCATAATATCCTACTATTTTCTCAAGTTGGTTTATCTGTACCTTATAGGTGTAAATTCTAGATTGGTCTCGCTGTGTATTATTACTTATTTGGATTATCATATTGTGGAAGATTTCCTAATTGTTCAGTTTGGTGTCTTGGAATTGTAAAGGGTTTTTCTATGATTTGAATTGTGAGTTTTATTGTGCTTATTGAGTAATTGATTTTGATATGGTGGGATCGGGTTGCACATCGCAACAGGTGAAATAAGGGTGATATGTTGAGGTGGAATAAGGGTGGATTGACATGGCGCAATAAGGGTGAATTATAATACTAATATTGACATATGGTGGGATCGGGTTGCACGCCGCAACATATATATATTATTTACTGTTGTTGATATCGTTATGGTGAAATAAGGGAGGAAATTTGTATTGTCTGGTGGGATCGGGTTGCGCACCGCAATAACCTATATGTTTCCATTTCGTGAGCTGTGTTGGTTTTTCTTTTGGTATTTGTATCTAAATTATTAATGATTGGTGATTCTGGACGACACTGGTTTATTCTTGAGGCTGTGGTTATTATTTTCAGTTGGCTGTTTAATTCTGTTCAGTATTCCCATTTTCTATCATTATTATATACTGCGTTCAGGTTGTAGTGAATGTGACCCGCCTTAGCCTCGTCAGTACTTCGTCGAGGTTAAGCTCGACACTTACCAGTACATGGTGTTGGTTGTACTGATACTACACTCTGCACAATGTGCAGATTTTGGAGACGGTCCGAGCGGCGGCTACTAGAGTGCTCGGATTGGACAACCTATGGAGACTTGAGATACAACTGCTCAGCGCCCGCAGCTCCTGAAGTCCCCGTCTATTTTTTTATTTAGCTGTGTATTTTCATTCAGATAGCTTTGTATTTATTTCAGACCCTTATATGTATTACTCTAGAAGCTCGTGCACATGTGACACCGAGTTTAGGGATTTCTAGCAGATATTTTTATGATTTTAGCTTCGGCATTTATATTTGGATTATTGCAGTTAAATCAATTTCTTCTTCATTAATTAGATTAAAATAGTTTAAAAAGATAAATTGTTCTAACGTTGGCTTGCCTAGCAAGTGAAATGTTAGGCACCATCACGGTCCCGACGATGGAAATTTCGGGTCATGACAAGTTGGTATCAGAGCACTAAGTTACATAGGTCTCACGAGTCACGAGCAAACTTTGTAGAGTCTGGAGGATCGGTACGGAGACGTCTGTACTTATCTTCCGGAGGCTATGAAGTTAGGAACAATTTCACTTCTATTCTTCTTTATTGTGCAATTTTATTCTATCATTGCTGATTGGACCATTCTATTCTGTTCTCTCGCAGATGATG
Organism: Nicotiana tabacum; assembly: GCF_000715075.1. Taxonomy (NCBI): domain Eukaryota; kingdom Viridiplantae; phylum Streptophyta; class Magnoliopsida; order Solanales; family Solanaceae; genus Nicotiana; species Nicotiana tabacum. The sequence goes on from NC_134093.1 coordinate 112,000,042, forward strand.
AGAACGCGTACTGCATCTTCAGCTGAGCAGCAGCTACAGCCCCCAATGGCAGCTCCTACGAGGGGCAGAGGTCGAGGTCGAGCCAGAGGCCGAGGCAGGGGTAGAGCTGAGCCCCGAGCTCGAGCACAAGTACTAGCAGTGGAGCCTCAGGTAGAGTTAGATGAAGAGGTTCTAGCCCAGGTTGTGCCTGTCGGACCAGCTCAGGTCCCGGAGGGGTTCATTGCCACCCCAGTGCTTCAGGATGCTTTGGTCCATTTGGTGGGCCTTATGGAGAGTGTGGCCCAGACTGGCGCATTCCCTATGGCACCAACAGTCTCTCAGGCTAGAGGAGGAGCACAGAATCCTACTACTCACACTCTGGAGTAGATGGCTCCCCAGTATTAGACTCCAGCATCTCATCCAGTCAAAATAGTTTAGCCGGTTATTGCGGCACAGGTAGGTGATGCGTCAGCTATGTCTTTTGAGGCTTTATGGAGATTGGACAGGTTTATAAAGCTCTTCCAAGTTCACTTCAGTGGTGCTCCTACAGAGGATCCCCAAGAATATCTTGACAGTTGTCATGAGGTTCTATGGAACATGGGTATAGTGGAGACCAATAGGGTCGATTTTGCTGCATTTCAGATGACTAGTTCCGCCAAGAAATGGTGGAAGGATTATGTGTTGACCAAACCAGCTGGGTCGCCTGCTCTTACTTGGGACCAGTTCTCTCAGCTCTTCCTAGAGAAGTTTCTGCCTATCACATTGAGAGAGGAGCATCGTCGTCAGTTCAAGCATCTCCAGTAGGGCAGTATGACTGTTACTCAGTACGAGACCCATTTTGTGGATTTGGCCCGTCATGCTCTTCTTCTGCTTCCAACCGAGAGAGAGATAGGGTAAGGAGGTTTATTCACAGACTTGCATAGCCTATCAAATTACAAATGGCTAAGGAGAGTGGGAGTGAGATTTCTTTCCAGGCGGTTGCCAATGTCGCCAGGCGAGCCGAGATGGTTCTTGCATAGGGAGGTCAGGGGTCTGATAAGAGACCTCGTCATTCCGGTGGGTTCAGTGGTGCCTCATCTGGAGGCAGGGGTACTTTTGGTAGGGGACATCCTCCTAGGTCATTTCATTCAGCGCTTCAGGCATCCCACAATGCTTCAGGGAGTCGTGGTCCTTATGTGCCTCACTCTGGAAAGCCAGCCTACAGTGCACCACCAGCTCCTATCAGTGCACCCCCTACTCAGGGTTACTACCATGGTCATCTGGCCCGTTCAGGTCAGTCTCAGTTTCCACCGCCACAGTATAAGGATGGATGTTTAGAGTGTGGTGGTTATGGGCATATCAGGAGGATATGTCCGAGATTATTGGGCGTCACGCCACAACATCAGTGTTATCGTGCCATGGTTCCGGCATCAGTTGCTACACCACCTACTCAACCAACCAAAGGCAACGGTCAGGCAGCCAGAGGTAGAGACCAGATTGTTAGAGGTGGAGGTCAGGCCGTTAGAGGTAGAGGCCAGCTAGCTAGAGGTCATCCCAGGGACGTGGTTCAGAGTGGTGGGGCCCAGCCCCGATGTTATGCTTTTCCAGCCAGGCCTGAGGCTGAGTCATCTGACGTTGTTATCACATGTACTGTTTCAGTTTGCAGTAGAGATGCTTCAGTTCTATTTGATCCGGGTTCTACTTACTCCTATGTGTCATCCTATTTTGCTTCATATTTGGTTGTGCCCCGTGATTCTTTGAGTGATCTTGTGTATGTGTCCATACCTGTGGGGGATGCCATTGTTGTATATCGTGTTTATTGTTCAGGTGTGGTCACTATTGTGAGCCTTGAGACTAGTGTAGATCTTCTACTTCTCGATATGGTGGATTTTGATGTCATCTTCGGAATGAATTGGCTGTCACCTTATCATTCTATATTGGATTATCACGTCAAGACGATGACCTTAGCCTTGCCGGGGATGCCTATATTAGAGTGGAGGGGTACTTCTGGCCATTCTACCAGCAGGGTTATCTCTTATGTGAAGGCTTGGCATATGGTCAAGAAGAGGTGTCTAGCTTATTTGGCTTATGTCCGCGATTCTAGTGCGGAGGTTCCTTTCATGGATTCAGTGCCAGTTGTTTGTGAGTTTCCAGAGGTTTTTCCTGCAGACCTGTTGGGGATGCCACCCGACATGGATATTAATTTCTGTATTGACTTGACTCCGGGCACCCAGCCCATTTCCATTTTACCATACCGTATGGCCCCGCCAGAGTTGAAAGAAATGAAGGAACAACTGCAAGATTTGCTTGATAAGGGCTTCATTAGACCTAGTGTCTCGCCCTGGGGTGCACCTATGTTGTTTGTGAAGAATAAAGATGGACCGATGAGGATGTGTATAGATTATCGGTAGTTGAACAAAGTCACCATCAAGAACAAGTATCCATTGCAGAGGATTGATGATTTATTTGATCAGCTTCAGGGTGCCAAGGTAATTTTGAAGATTGATTTGAGATCTAGCTACCATCAATTGAGGATTAGGGCATCCGATGTCCCTAAGACAGCTTTTCGAACTCGGTACAGACATTATGAGTTTCTGGTGATGTCCTTTGGGTTGACAAATGCCCCAGCAACATTCGTGGATTTAATGAACCGAGTGTTCAAACCTTATTTGGACTTATTTGTGATCGTTCTTATTGATGATATCTTGATCTACTCCCGCAGTCGAGAGGAGCATGAGCAACATCTCAGGATTGTACTTCAGACTCTGAGAACTAACCAGTTGTATGCTAAATTTTCAAAGTGCAAGTTTTGGTTGGATTTAGCCGCTTTCTTGGGGCACGTTGTATCAGTAGATGGCATTCAGGTAGATCCTAAGAAAATTGAGGCAGTTCAGAACTGGCGTAGACCCACTTCAGCTACGGAGATCAGGAGTTTCTTGGGTTTGGTGGGCTATTACAGTCGATTTGTGGAGGGTTTTTTATCTATAGCAGCCCCGTTGACCAGGTTGACCTAGAAGGGTGCCTCGTTTAGATGGTCAGATGAGTTTGAGGCGAGCTTTCAGAAGCTCAAGACTGCTTTGACTATATCGCTATTGTTGGTGTTGCCCACAGGTTCAGGATCTTATACAGTATATTGTGATGTGTCCCGTGTTGGGCTCGGTGTGGTATTGATGCAAGAGGGCAGGGTGATTGCATATGCGTCGCGACAGTTAAAGGTTCATGAGAAGAATTACCATGTCCATGACTTATAGTTGGCAGCCATTGTTCATGTGCTGAAGATTTGGAGGCACTATCTTTACGACGTGCCGTGTGAGGTCTTCACAGATCATCGGAGCCTTTAGTATTTGTTCAAGCAAAAGGATCTCAATTTGAGGCAGAGGAGGTGATTGGAGCTATTGAAATAATATGATATCACCATCTTGTATCATCTCGGAAAGGCCAATGTGGTGGCCGACACATTGAGTAGAAAGGCAGCGAGTATGGGCCGCATTGCGTTCATTCCAGTCGGTGAGAGGCCGCTTGCACCAGATGTTTAGAATTTGGCCAACCAGTTTGTGAGGTTGGTTATTTTAGAGCCCAACCATGTTCTAGCTTGTACAGTTGCTCGGTCTTCCATGTTTGAGTGTATCAGAGACCAACAGTATGACGACTCTCATTTGTTGGTCCTTAGGGACACATGTGGCACGGTGATGCCAAACAACTTACTGTTGGAGAGGACGGGGTCTTGAGGATGTAGGGTCGTGTTTGTGTCCCTAATGTGGATGGACTTCGTGAGTTGATTCTTGAGGAGGCCCACAGTTCCCCGATATTCTATTTACCCGAGCTCTACTAAATGTATCAGGACCTGCGACAACATTATTGGTGGAGAAGGATAAAGACGGATATCGTTGCTTATGTAGCTCTATGTCTAAAATGTCAGCAAGTAAAGTATGAGCATCAGAGACCTGGTGGTTTGCTTCAGAAGATAGAGATTCCTGAGTAGAAGTGGGAGTGTATCACTATGGATTTCGTTGTTGGACTCCCACGGACTCGGAGGAAGTTCGACGCAGTTTGGGTCATTGTGGATAGGTTGACTAAGTCAACGCATTTCATTCCTATGGCAGTTACCTCTTCTTCGGAGCGGTTGGCAGAGATCTACATCTGCGAGATCGTCCATCTTCACGGTGTGCCCGTGTCTATCATTTCTGATCAAGGTACGCAGTTCACCTTGCACTTTTGGAGGGCAGTACAATGCGAGTTGGGCATGCACGTTGAGCTGAGCACAGTGTTTCATCTTCAGACGGACGGACAGTCCGAGCGCACTATTCAGATCTTGGAGGATATGCTCCGTGTATGTGTTATAGACTTCGGAGGATTGTGGGATTAGTTCTTGCCCCTTGTAAAGTTTGCCTACAACAACAGCTACCATTCGAGCATTAAAATGGCTCCCTATGAGTCATTATATAGTAGGCGGTGTCGGTCACCAGTTGGGTGGTTCGAGCCGGGGGAGGCTCGGTTATTGGGCACAAATCTAGTAAAGGATGCCTTGGATAAGGTCAAGATTATTCAGGATCGACTTTGCACAGCTCAGTCCAGGAAGAAGAGTTATGCTGACCGTAGAGTTCATGATGTTACATTAATGTTCTTGGAGAGAGTGTTTCTTTAGGTATCACCCATGAAAGGTGTCATGAGGTTCGAAAAGAAAGGCAAGTTGAGCCCTAGGTTTATCGGGCCCTTTGAGATTCTGGAGAGAGTGGGAGAGGTGGCTTACATGCTTGCGTTGCCATCGGGCTTATCAGCAGTTCATATGGTGTTCCTTGTGTCCGTGCTTCGGAAGTATCACGGCGATCCGTCCCACGTGTTAGACTTCAGCTCTATCCAGTTGTTCAAGGATTTGACTTACGAGGAGGAGCCGGTGGCTATTCTAGCCCGACAGGTTTGTCAGTTGAGGTTGAAGAGTTATCCTTTAGTCCCAGTGAGGTGAAGAGGTCAGACCATCGAGGCAGCTACTTGGGAGTCCAATTCGGACATGCGGAGTAGATATCCCCACTTTTTCACCAGTTCAGGTACTTTTCTATGTCCGTTCTAGGACGAATGATTGTTTTAAAGGTAGAGAATGTGATGACCCGATAGATCATCTTATATTTTAAAACCTAATTCTGTGATCTGAAGCCTTAAAATGTTATTTTTACCCTCCTCAATTTGCGTGCCCAGTCCAAGCGTGTTTCCAGTCAACGTTTTTGCCTTAAAATTGATAAAAATAAGAATTTTGTCTTAAAAATTCATTTAAGTTGACTTTGGTCAACGTTTTGGGTAAACAAATCCGGATTCATATTTTTACAGTCCCGGTGGGTCTGTATCGTAATTTGAGACCTGGGTGTATGCCCGAAATCGAATTCAGAGGTCCCTAGCTCAAGTTATTGATTTTTGTTTAAAAATTGAAAGTTTTAAAGTTTTATGGTTTTTAAGGATCGATTGATGTTTGGATTTATTGATACCGGGTCCGTATTTTAGTTTTGGAGCCCGGTACAGGTCCACTATAATATTTATGACTTGTTTCTCGAATTTGGTGAGAAATGGAGTTGACTTGACGTGATTCAGACGTTCGATTGTGAAAATAGAAGTTTTAAAGTTTTCTTGAAAATGTCATTTAATTTGGTGTTTGTTTCGTAGTTCTAGGCATTATTTTGGTGTTTTTGATTGCGCGAGCGAGTTTGTATGATGTTTTAGGGCTTGTGTGCATGTTTGGTTTGGAGCCCCGAGGGCTCAGGTGAGTTTCGAATAGGCTACGGGGTGAATTGGACTTAGAAAAATCTGATTTTTTTCTGCAGCTGGTTTTCTGGTGTGTTGTGCTTCGAGATCGCGAAGCCATTCTCGCGATCGCGAAAGGGATCTGGGTTTGGGGAGGATTTTACACTACGTGAATGCGAGATTATGGTCGTGAACGGGGAGCAATGGGTGTGGGGGGGGGGGGGGTTTCTCTATGCGAACAAAACCCGTCACACGCGAACGCGTAGCGTTAGCTAGGCTGGACAGGAGACTTGAGGTTACACTACGCGAACACGGGTCTTGTCTCGCGAACGCGGAGGTCAGGGGGGCTAAACCTTCACGAACGTGTGTAGCCTCTCGCAATCGCATAAGCCTAACAGGCACTGCACTTCGTGGACGCGTCAAGATTCACGCGAACGCGATGAATACCTACCGCCCAGTTATTCAAAACAGAACCAAAACGGGAATTTTGCCATTCCTTCAAAATTTCAAAACTAGAAGACCAAGAGGCGATTTTCCTAAAAGTTCTTCTTCCCCAATTTGTTGGTAAGTGATTCTAACCTACTTTCTTTTAATTACTCATTACATTTCATGAGTTTTCAACCTAAAATCTAGGATTTTCATGGTGGAAATTGGGGGTTTGGGTAGAATTAGAGATGTTTGTATAATTGGAATTTAAACCTCGAATTGAGGTCGGATTTTGAAACAAATTACATAATCGGGCTCGGGGGTGAATGGGTAAATGGATTTTGGTCTGAACCTCGGATTTTGACCAAGCAGGCCCGGGGTCGATTTTTAACTTTTTGGGGGAAAGTTTGGGAAATCTATATTTATGCATTGTATTTGATTCCTTTAGCAATAATTGATATTATTGAGTCGTTTGTGGATAGATACGAGTGGTTTGGATGTGTATTCTAGAGGAAAAGATGTGATTGAGCATTGAGTGGCCTCTGGAGCAGGGTAAGTATTGTGTCTAACCTTGGCTTGAGGGAATTAGGAACCCTCAAACTATTTGTTATGTGAATTTCATATGAGCGGCGTATATGTGAGGTGACGAGTGCTTATGCGCCACCGAATTACCTGTTTTTCCCTGTTTCCCCGTTCTTCTTATATTATCTCTTTCCCTGTCTTAGTTGTTATATGCTCTAAGTGTGTTTCCATGCCTAATTGCTACTTGTAGTTATTGTTTCCTCTTGTTCATGATATTAGTTATTTCCATAATTTCATAATCTCCTACTATTTGCTCAAGTTGGTTTATTTGTACCTTGTAGTTGTAAATTCTGGATTGGTCTCGCTGTGTAGTATTACTTGTAAGCACGTAATTTTTACCTCACCGAAAATACTCCTATAAAAATCAATAAATAGATGTTTTCCCAATTGTTTTTAATTTTTCTAGAACTTTTAGGAATTTTTGTTAATTGTTTGAATTTAGTTGCATTTTTGTGCACTTTTAATAGTTTAAAGTCATGAAAAATACCAAATATATTTAATTCTTCTTGCATAGCATTTTAGATCTTAATTGCACTTAGGATTTAATTACATTAATTAAGTGCTTTATTAAACAAAAATCAAAGTAAGTAAATTAGGATTAGTGAAAATAGATTAATTAGCTTTTAGTTTTAAATTGCAATAGCTTTAGTTTTAAGTTAATTAGCGTTTAAATTAGTAAAATAAGTTAAGAATAATTTTACAAAATATATTAATTTAGGATCTAGTTTAGGATCTAGGCCAAAAGCCTCTCAAAGGCCCAATCCCCTTAAAACTCCTTCTTCTCCAATCCCAATCCCTATACCCCCGTCCAGTCATGTTTTGAGGTGCGTAGATGCCCGAGAAGCTGAAAAGATCATGAATGAAGTGCATTGGGGAGTATATGGGCCTCACATGAATGGATATGTCCTTGAAAAGAAAATCCTTCGGGCAGGGTATTACTGGATGACCATGGAAAATGCCATCAGTGTCAGATACTCGGTAACCTGATTCATGCACCACCTTAAGAGTTGCATCCTATGTCAGCACCTTGGCCATTCATTGCTTAGGGTATGGATGTCATTGGTACAATCGAGTCGAAAGCTTCAAATGGGCACAAATTCATCTTGGTTATCATTGATTATTTCACAAAGTGGGTTGAAGCAGTCACTTTCAAAGCCGTCACCAAGAAAGCGGTGGTGGACTTCGTGCATTCCAACATTATTTGTCATTTTGGTATTCCTAAAACTATCATTACAGACAATGCTACAAATCTAAACAGCCACTTGATGAGGGAGGTATGCAAACAATTTAAGATTATGCATCGTAACTCTTTCCCTTATCGGCCCAAAGCTAAAGGCACCATTGAAGCTGCAAACAAGAATATCAAGACAGTGGCATGAAAAGATGTCTTCTGCATTACTGGGATATCACATAACTGTTTGCACATCAGTTGAGGCCATGCCCTATTTATTGGTTTATGGCACTGAAGCCGTAATACCTGCAGAAGTTGAGATTCCCTCTCTTTGAATCATTGTTGAAGCTGAGATCGAGGATGATGAATGGGTCAAGACCCGGTTGCAACAATTAACTATGATTGATGAAAAGAGGATGGCCGCAGTTTGCCACGGCAATTGTACCAACAAAGAATGGCCCGTGCCTACAACAAGAAAGTGCGACCCAGGAAATTTGAAGTGAGGCAACTCGTTTTGAGACGTACTCTCCCGCATCATGAAGCGAAAGGAAAATTTGCTCCAAATTGGAAAGGTCCTTACATTATAAGAAAGGTTTTGCCGAGGGTAGCGTTGTATTTGGAAGATATCGAAGGAAATGACCCGGAAGCAGCTGTCAATGCAGATGCGGTCAAAAGATATTACATTTGACCCTTCACACAATTCTTACATGCTCTGATTGGGATGATGAAGGCTTTCATTCTCGCTACCTAAACACTACCAACACTTGCAAACCCTTTGAGCCGGTTCCCTTTCTTTGATTACCCTCTTTGGAACCTGGAAGTTATCATATAAAATTTTTAAAAAAAAACTAAAAAAAAAAAATGTTCCTTGACCCACGTTCAACTTGATTCCGAAAGGATACGTAGGCACCCTCTCTCAGGGTTTCAGTCACCCCAAGATAAAAATCCAAATTCCCCCCAAAAGTTGAAACCGGGGCGGAAGTTACAATGGTTCGGCGATGGGTTCGCCTGGAAGGTTCCAAGGTTACAATTCAATCCAAATGCTTTTTACCCCAAAACCCTGTTCAAGTCCTTCTGATCGATCGGCAAAGCGGCTCAAATTGGAAGATACAGTTACTTGGATCAAATACAACAAAATGAGAGAAATAAAATGAGAGAGTCTTATCGGTGAAAACCCTCACGGGCACCGTAAGGCGATGGTAAGTAGAGAAATTGAAAATGAGAGAGCCTTGTTGGTGAAAACTCGCAAAGAGCACTATAAGGCGTCGGTGAGAAGAGAAATGAGAGAGGTCAGCTGGTGAAAACCCGCAAAGGGCGCCACTGATCGAAAATAGGATCCTCACAGCCATCAGCATCAATAGAGTCCTAGAAAGGTATCTCAATTTAGAGGTATAGGTTATGATACATTTCTGAGAGTTGGACGGTTTACACAGATCAGACGTCCAGTCTAAGAGGCATGTCATGTTCATTGAAGTCTGCATGCACTCCAGATAAGTCCTTCTTTCTTTTCCCCGAAAGGGATACCTCTCGTCTAAATTCACTTGTCCATTCCATTGTTTTATTTTCTTTGAATCCCTTTCGGTCTAACTTTGTTCCGAAACTAAGACAAAAAAGAGATGGCAAGACTGATTTACAGGGTTCTCACTTGATACAAACCAATATGCAAAAGAGGCATCTCATCTCGGCAGGGGCATCAAGTCGACTCCGACTGTCCATGATAGTCGATGTTTCGAAATCAAAAACTCTTGAAAAGAAAGGAAATCAAAGTCAAATGCTCACAAAGGAAAAATAAGGTTGAAAGGTCAAGTCCCACGTGACTAACCATCATGGCAAAGTCTTGAAAAACCAAAGGTTCTCCAGGGTTAGAAATGCATTCGGTATTCAGGAAACCACCAGTTGCAGTTAAAAGGGCCGAGATCAAGTGACTGAAACAATCAAGGCCATAAAACCAACCATTGTTTCAAACTATAAAAATGTTCTTTGTTTGAAAAACAGGAAACAGGTGCAATCCAAAAGCAACATTGCAAGAAGTAGGTGCAACAAAAAAAGAAATTGCGCAAGGGCTAGAAACAGCTTTGCAGCAACAACCCTAAAAGGGAAGTCTCTTCCAAAATTCTTTCCCACGTTTATTCATTCTCTGAAATAAAAAAAAATGATGACAAAAATGATTAAAAAAAATAAAAAGAAGAAAAAATTCAAAATCATGGTAGTATAGGGTCTCCAATCCCTAGCTGCGTTTTTTCCAACATAGGGTCTCCACTCCCTAGTCTCTTTTCCAACATAGGGTCTCCACTCCCTAATTGATGATATTTTAGACGTAGGGTCTCCACTCCCTAGTCTCTTTTCCAACATAGGGTCTCCACTCCCTAGTTGATGATTTTCGAACATAGGCTCGCCACTCCCTAGTTGATGATTTACAACATAGGGTCTCCACTCCCTAGTTGATGATATTTTAGACATAGGGTCTCCACTCGCTAGTCTCTTTTCCAACATAGGGTCTCCACTCCCTAGTTGATAATTTTCCAATATAGAGTCTCCACTCCCTAGTTGATGATTTTCCAATATAGGGTCTCCACTCCCTAGTCTCATTTCCAACATAGGGTCTCCACTACCTAGTCTCATTTCCAACATAGGGTCTCCACTCTCTAGTTGATAATTTTTAGACATAGGGTCTCTACTCCCTAGTCGCTTTTTAGACATAGGGTCTCCACTCCCTAGTCGCTTTTCTAACATATGGTCTCCACTCCCTAGTTGATGACTTTTAGACATAGGGTCTCCACTCCCTAGTTGATGACTTTTAGACATAGGGTCTCCACTCCGTAGTCGCTTCTCCAACATAGGGTCCCCACTCCCTAGTTGCTTTCATTTTTGATATATGGTCTCCACTCCCTAGTCGCTTCTCCAACATAGGGTCCCCACTCCCTAGTTACTTTCATTTTTGATATAGGGTCTCCACTTCCTAATCTCTATTTTCTTAGGGTACACCAATCCCGACCTTTTATTGCTTTCAATAATAAAGTAGTATAGAGTTTTGTTACCAATAACTCATGAAATTTTCCTAGTGAAAATTGGGGCAGAAAACTTTTGTTTGTTTGTTTGGTTTTGGTGTCTAAGCGGGTTTTTACCTCGAGGCACAGGTTTCGAGTTGACAAAAAAGAAGTCTCAATCCAAAATAAATAAAAAAAAGAGAAAGAAGTGAACTCAAAGTGCAGGAGCGGAGAAAAGATATGGACTGCTCAAGACATGATTGAAGTCACAAGCTTTGCATGTCACGCCTTGATCCGAAATGCTGAAGAGGAATGAACCAGCACTTGCAGCTAACAAGCATCAAGATTCAAATCAGAGCCTGCATGAAGAACCAGCCAAGACTCAAGATCAAACTTCAGAAGACCAATGGATAGGAATCTTGTAACTCATAGCTGGCAGGCTTAGTTAGTCTTTTTCATTTTTGATTTTGCTGTAATAAAGAGCTCAGCAAGCAGTAACAACAGCAACAGCAGTGAAATCACAATTTCTCGGTAGTCCCAGCTACCAAAATTCTCAAAACTACACTGACCTGATTCCTTTATAGCGAAGGATATATAGGCAACCTCCGAAGCAAGGTTCGGTCAAACTTTTTCAAAGTGCTTCCCATGGAGTATCAAACAGGCAAAAATTATTCATGATTGCTCATTTTATCTTTGCCCGAAAATTCTTCATGTTTTCGAGCAAAGAGGGGCAGCTGTAAGCACGTAACTTTTGCCTCACCAAAAATACTCCTACAAAAATCAATAAATAGATGTTTTCCCAATTGTTTTTAATTTTCTAGAATTTTTAGGAATTGTTGTTAATTGTTTGAATGTAGTTGCATTTTTGTGCACTTTTAATATTTTAAAGTCATGAAAAATACCAAAAATATTTAATTCTTCTTGTATAAAATTTTAGATCTTAATTGTATTTAGGATTTAATTACATTAATTAAGTACTTTATTAAATAAAAATCAAAGTAAGTAAATTAGGATTAGTTAAAATAGATTAATTAGCTTTTACTTTTAAATTGCAATAGCTTTAGTTTTAAGTTAATTAGCATTTAAATTAGTAAAATAAGTTAAGGATAATTTTACAAAATATATTAATTTAGGATCTAATTTAGGATTTTAGTTATTATGTTTAGGAGTTTTATTTATTTTTTAAATCAAGAGAAAAAGAAAAGAAGAAAGAACAAAGAAAGAGAATTAAGGGAAATTTTAATCATGTTTAAATCTGGGCCAAAAGCCTCTCAAAAGCCCAATCCCCTTAAAACTCCTTCCGCCCCAAGACCAATCCCTATACCCCCGTCCGGTCCAGTTTTAATAAAACGAAACGATGACGTTTCGGTCACGTTTAATCGTGGCCATTCGTTAGTCCAGATCTAACGGACCACAACTGATTTCCCCATTACCATATAACTGTCCGACCCCCCCCCCCCAAAACCCTAGAGACCGACCTTACTTCCCCCTTTCTCATCTCTCTCACCTCCGCCGCCCGCCGGAAATCGCCTTCGGCGGCGGCGATACCCCCAAACTACCTTAAATTGATACCACACACTCCCCACACCCCCCTGATCATCATCCTACTGCCAATTTCCCCAAAATCCCTGCCAAATTTCTCCAATTTCAGATCTTAAAGATGGCCAGAAACCCTAGTCACCCTTTTTTCGATTTCCCGAGTTTTCAAGGCTCGATTTGACTTGAAACTTGCGTTAAACAATTGTTCTAGTTGAGATGATAGTCTTGGTTCATTTCGAGGATTACCGGATTCTGACCAAGTCACCACTGACCGGCCAAAGCTTCGTCGCCATCATCGCTCGTTGATTCGCCTCAATCATCGACTCACTTCCGGCCAAATTAGTATACTTTTCTTTTCCCTTTTCCTTGTTTCTTGTTCTGTTTTTATTTTATTTTGGATCATTAGTTAGGTGTTAAGTATTAATTAGTTCAATTAAAAATAGGATTATTTATGTTAATTGCTTAATTTAGGATTAATATCCTTTTGTTTATCATTTTTTGCTTAGTTTTCTGTTCTGGCCGGATTGGTACCTAAATCCGGTCAAACTAATTTTTGTTTGCATGCCTTTATTAAGTGCATAATCAGTTAGTGTGTTTAATTGTATAAGTTATCGATCAATTGTTAAATAATTTGGTTGGTTAATGTTTGTTCATATCAGTGTATTTTTTTATGTCTTAATTGATACATGAGGGAGCTAAAGGAACATGGAACCTTAGGGCATTGAAAATCAGAAATTAGGTTAAAATTGGGGTGGTTATTTGTATTAAGCAGAACTTAGGGAGATCAATTGGACAGTAAAAATGGGGAATTTCATATAAGCATATAAGAAGCTTCTAGATCTTGGACAACTATCCATTTTTAGTTTTAAAAGATCCTGCAATTTGAAAGAATTATCTAGAAATAGGGACAACTGTCCAAAGCTGTTAAAAAAATGCTTTTTTCCTAAATTTTAGGGACTGACATTCTAGAATGATTCCCTGATTTTTCTGTGCACACAACAGATTTTATGCTCTATATAAGAGACCTCACACTCCCTCACAGACGTTATTTTCTCTGCATTTCTCACCCACAAAGACTCACTGATTCTATACAGAAGAATAGTCTAAAATTTGAATATATGCTTAGGAAAACCCAAAAAAAAAGAGTTTAAAAAACCACTTTAAATTCCATGGCATGGTTTCAATAGTTTATGAGTTATGGCTGGACTTTGAGGTAGACTTGAAGTTGTTTCTTATTGTTACATCTGCTGCTTGTGTTGTGTTGTTAAGCTTGGCTAAGCTCCGGAATTCACCATTTTGACCTTTATTTGGTCTTCTTTCTGCTGTATACTTTTTTTTTCTGCTCTTAGGTATGTGACTGCATTCTTATATTTCTCCATTGAATGGAATTTCCTGTTTAATCCATGTTTGAGTATATATATCTGTTTGTGATAAGTTCAGATTTTGATTACATGTGTTAATTTTGTCCAGATTTGTTCCCATTTGTCCTTATAAATTAACGTTTTTGACTGTTTATGCCATAATCTTGTTTGATCCAGTATGTTGTTTGGCTAAATGTATTGGTAAAAAATAAATATTACACGTGGAATAATATGCGGATGACATGGCAAGATACGTGGATTACTAAGAAGATGACAACTGGAGTTCCACATTAAAAGGAGTCACGATTTATAACAGGTACGAGCAAATCACTCACGAGACGAATAGGTACGGTTGCCCGAGCCTAAATTATTCAGTGAAGAGACACATGCATGATGAATCAAGACAGTAAAGAGGGAAGATTCATGAACCTCAAATTAATGTGGAAGAAGAATTGAAACCGTTATAGAATCTTCATGAACAGTTACGGTTGTCAATTATAACGTTTCATTAATGTCATTAATGCTCATAACGATTCTGTCATAAAAAGGAAGAAACGTTATATTTGTAAATTCCTATATAAGGGAAGGGAATTTCACTTGTAAGGAGACGTTCTAATGAATATTGGCATATAATTACTTTCTTGTGCTTTCTACTGATTACTTTGCCATTTTTTATTCCGATTTCTTTTCTTATTTTTAAGAGAATATTGAATTTTTTGATTATCAGTAACTCGAGTACTTCTAAAGATAGGCTTTGACTGAGAATCTAATTCTTTGGTTAAACAAATTGGTTTCGTTGCCGGGAATCTGATAATCTTCTCTTACTTTCCAAATCACTCTCTCTCAACTGAATCATGTCGAATGTCAATGACAACAACCAGCTGGTGGAAGGAACCCCAGTTCCGTCACCTCAAGGAAGCCCACACAATTCAAGAGAAGCATCACAAGAAAGATCCACTAGTTATAACAATGAACACGGAAATGAACAAACTGTTGAGCAGGATGCTGTGAAGCAGTTAATTGCTGAGTACGTAAATGATGCTCTCCAGGCTTTTGTGAGAGGATTACCAACTGTACCACCCACACCTCCACCAAATAATACTGCAACTATTGAAATTCCACGATCAGGGTTGGCTAATTCTAGAAGCGGAGGAACTCCCAACGAGTCACGTGATGGGAGACCAGGTACGCCTAATAATTATAATTTACAAACTTTAATACTAACCTTGTAGAAACATGTGAAAGAACAAAATGACTGTATTGAACAAATACCCGACTTACCACATGTAATCAAAGGAGTTGATTTTGACAAATATTCACAACAACCATGGAAACCAAGCGTATCTCCATTACCAATTCCCAAAAGGTTCGAAATGCCTGACACCCCGAAATACGATGGAACGACCGATCCACGTGACCAGGTTATTGCATTCACCATGGGAGTAAACGGCAATGATTTAACCAAGCAGGAGATTGAATCTGTGCTGGTCAAAAAGTTTGGGGAAACACTTACTAAAGGAGTGTTAACATAGTACTTTCTTTTACATGAAATTTCTATTGATTCTTTTGCCGAGCTTGCAGATCTATTTATAAAAGCACACTCTCGTGCACAAAAAGTTGAAAAGATAATGGAGGACATATTCAAAGTAAAACAAGGAGATACAAAATTGCTTCGAGAATTTGTAGACAGATTCCAGCGTAAAAGAATGTTGCTTCCAAGAGTACCTGACAATTGGGCGAACAAGGCATTTGCAAGCAATTTAAACGAGAAAGGTTCAGAAGCTACAAGGAGGCTTAAAGAGAGCCTACAAGAATTCCCTGCCACAACATGGAATGATGTCTATAATAGGTACAGTACCAAGTTACGGATCGAAGAAGATACCGTATCTCAGTCAAGGGTTGAAGAAAAAATAGGTTCGAGGCGGTCAGAACCTTAAAAGAGGTCTTGTAAAAGTAGGTACGAGCCTTATATGGGACCTTCGGGGCGAGAAGCTCGTTCCAAATTCGAAAACATGCGGGCTGATCACAAGTTCGCAAATAGAGATTCAGGTTCGTCATCAAGATTCAGAAAAAATCAAGATGAACGTAACAGAGATGCTAATGCAAACGTAAGGATTGGGGACTACAATTTTAACGTGAGTACCCCTGAGTAGTTGTTGTTTTAAGAAGCATGATAGATAAGGTACGATGGCATAAAGATATGAGATCAAATCCAAATAGAAGAAACTCAAACTTTTGGTGCGAGTTCCATAATGATCACGAACATAGAACATCAGACTGCAGATTATTACAAGGTGGGGTGGAACATTTATTAAAGCAGGGCTATCTGACAGAATTGTTCAGCGAGAAAGGAAAACAAGCTTACATGAAAAATAGGCAAGAGCCCCCAAAACCAACGTATCCAAAGAGAACAGTAAATGTGATAAACGACGGAGAAGAAATCAACGACATAACCTATACAGCCGCGAGAAAAACAACAAAGTTCACAATAACTCACGGGAGGCGAACTCGCCAAACTTTGGAAGACGGCAACATAACCTTTGATGATGCAGATGCCAATGGATTAATGATTCCTCACAAGGTAATATCTTTACTTATACATGATACGAACGTAAAACGAGTTTTGATTGACCCAGGTAGCTATGTGAATATTATTCTACTACGAGTGGTGAACAAAATACTGATCGTGTAGTTCCAAAAGCACGTTCCTTATCTGGGTTTGATAACTCAACCATTATTACAAGGGGAGAGATTGATCTAGGCACATACGCAGAGGGGGTCATCAAAGAAACAAAATTTCAAGTGACATACATGGATATGACCTATAATGTGATTCTTGGGAGACTGTGGATTCATGGTATGGATGTTGTGCCATCCACATTGCATCAGGTTATCAAATTCCCTTCAAAATGGGCAATTCAACAAGTTTGAGGAGATCAACAAACGTCAAGGAGCATCAATTCGTTGATACAGCCAAGTCAAAAAGATACGAGTGCAAATCAAAAAGATGCGGGTGCAAGTCAGAAAGATGCGGTAAATCAAATTTCAACAGAAATTGTATCAAAACAAACAGACGTGGATTCCAGACCAGATGTAATTTAAGAGCCAGAGGAGAATGAAAAAAGTAAAACAATGATTGAGGAGCTTGAAGTTGTTCCACTATTCGAACAATGGCCAGATCGAAGAATACATATCGGAACAAGGTTAAACCCAGATAGGAGAAGTAAGTTAATTGAATATTTAAAAGCTAACACAGATTGTTTTACATGGTCCCATTTAGATATGACAGGTATACCTCCGGAGGTGATGACTCATAAATTAAATAAAGATCCATCATTCATACCTGTCAAACAAAAGAAGAGGAAGCAAGGATCATTCAAAAATCAAGTGATCGATGAAGAGGGGGACTTATTGTTACAAAGTCATGCCTTTTGGCTTGAAAAATGCTGGAGCCACGCATCAAAGGTTGGTGACCAAGATGTTCCAAGAACACCTGGGCAAGACGATGGAGGTGTACATTGACGATATGTTGGTCAAATCTACACAAGCAGAAGATCACTTTCAACATCTTTCAATTACCTTCGAGATCCTCCGCAGATATGGTATGAAACTGAACCCAGAAAAGTGCGCTTTTGGCATAGCTTCAGGTAAGTTTCTAGGCTTTCTCGTGTCTAATAGAGGAATTGAAGTAAATTCTGCACATATTAAGGCTATTGAATAAATACCTGATATACTCACAAGCAAAAAAGAAGTACAAAGATTGACAGGTAGGATTGCAGCTCTAGGAAGATTCATTTCAAGATCTTCAGAAAAAAAGCTTTAAATTCTTTTCAGTTTTGAAGAAGCAAAATTAGTTTGAATGGACTGAAGAATGCCGACAAGCCCTCAAAGATTTAAAGGCATACTTAACAAATCCTCCCCTACTATCTAAACAAAGAGATGAAGAAAGACTATTTGTATATCTTGCAGTTGCAGAAGTAGCTGTAAGTGCAGTTTTAGTAAGGGAGGACAAAGGTAAATAATCTCCTATTTGTTATGTTAGTAAAACTTTATTGGATGCTGAAACTAGATATCCTCATCTAGAGAAACTAACTTTAGCATTAATCATGGCAGCTAGGAAATTGAGACCATATTTTCAATGCCATCCTATCTCCGTAGTAACTGCATATCGGTTAAGGAATATTTTGCATAAACAAGAATTGTCAGACAGACTAGCCAAGTGGGCAATAGAACTAAGTGAATATGACATTATTTATCAACCCTCGAACAACAATAAAGTCTCAAGTTTTAGCAGATTTTGTCGCATATTTTAATACAAAAATAATTCCTGAAATAGAAAAGGAATTACATATTTTTACTGGAGCTAATCTAGGTACATGGACTTTATTTACTGATGGCTCTTCAAATATCAAAGGAGCCGGTTTAGGTATTGTCTTAATCCCACCCTCAGGTGAAAGTATAAGACAAGCAATTAAATGTTACCCAATTACTAACAATGAAGCAGAGTATGAAACTGTAATTGTAGGTTTGGAACTAGCACGAGGACTCTCCATAGAACAAATCATGATTAAAAGTGACTCTTAACTGGTAGTCAATCAGATGCAGGGGACTTACACTGCTAGAGAGCCACCAATGCAACAATACTTGGAAAAGGCACGAGAACTGGTCAGGCAATTCTAATCATGGAAGATCGGTCAAATACCCAGGGAAAAAAACGCAGAAGCAGATGCGTTGGCTAACCTTGCTTTAGTTGCAGAAGTAACGAGTCAGGAAAATGCTATTGTAATCCATTTATTTCATTCAGCACTTGACCAGGATAAACACGAGGTAAGCTTTAATAATTTAACTTGGGATTGGAGAAATGAGATTTTTAATTTTTTGCAGTACGGGATCGTATCTGAAGGCAAGAAAGAATCTCAAATGCTTCGACGGAAAGCTGCTCGTTACTGCTTAATTCGAGACAATTTATATAGAAAAATGTTTGGCGGTCCTTTAGCAAGGTGCCTTGGACCCAATCAAATGGAGTACGTGATAAGGAAAATATATGAAGGACATTGCGGAAATCACGCAAAAGGAAGATCTTTAGTTAAAACACTAATCAGGGCAAGATACTACTGGCCTAAAATGGAAGAAGATGCGGAAAATTTTGTAGCCAAGTGTGATAAGTGCCAACGATATGCCAACAATATGCATCGACCTGCAGAGTTATTACATACAGTTATTTCCCCGTGTCCATTTATGAAATGGAGAATGGATATAGTAGGGCCTTTACCACAAGCTAAAGGTAAGGTACGGTTCCTATTAGTATTAACAGATTACTTTTCAAAATGGGTAGAGGCAGGAGCTTTCAAACAGGTACGAGAAAAGGAGGTAGACTTCATTTGGCGGAACATCATATGTTGGTTTAGAGTTCAAAAAGAAATCGTATGTGATAATGGCCCATAATTTATAGGCTCAAAAATCACAGAGTTATTTCAAAGTTGGCAAATCAAACGGATAACCTCTTCACCTTACCATCCCGTGGCAGATGGACAAGTTGAGTCAACAAATAAGATTATCATCAATAATTTGAAGAAGAGACTAGAAAAATCAAAAGGGAATTGGCCTGAAGAATTACCATGAGTATTGTGGGCTTATAGAACCATAACAATAACAGCTATGGGAGTAACTCCATTTTTGCTTGTGTACGGTTCAGAAGTTTTAATCCCAGTTAAAATAAATTCCAATAATGTCTTTTCCTCGATTTTACGACTCCGGTCGGCTAGAATCTAATCATAATTAATTCACTTCAATCAATACAAATTATTGGAATTATTCCATATGAAAATACAAATTTTCCAACAAAATTCGAAATTTAACTCAAAAATTACCTGTGGGGCCCACATCTCGAAATTCGACGAAATGTACAAAATCCGATAACTTATTCAATTACGATTCCAACCATACTAGTTTCACTCAAAATCCGACTCCGAATCGACATCGAAATCTCAAATATTCATTTTGTGAAATTTCTACAATTTTTCCCAAAATTTCATCTAAAAACACTAATTAAATGATGAAAACAATTATATATTCGTATGTATTGACCAAATCCGAGTTAGAATCACTTACCCCGATGGTTTTCCTTGAAAATCTCTCAAAAATCGCCTCTCCCCAAGCTCCAATTTGTCAAAAATGGAAAATGGGATGAAGTCCCCTTTTTATAACTTAAAGTTTATGTCCAGGCACTGCCCTCGACCCTGCCCTCAATCCGGACAGATGAAGGAAACCAGATACATGCATCAGCAAATTCCAATAGCTGTTTACGTCCAAATTTCGATCCGTTAACCATCCGAAACTCACCCGAGGCACTCGGAATCTCAACCAATTACACCAACAAGTCCTAAAATATCATACGAACATAGTCGAAACCTCAAATCACATCAAAGAACGCTAAAACCACGAATCATACCCCAATTCAAGCTTAATGAAACTTGAGAATTTCCGACTTCTACATTCGATGCCGAAATCAATCAAATCAATTCCGATTGACCTCAAATTTTGCACACATGTCATAAATGATATAACGGAGCTGTAAAAATTTTCAGAACTGGATTCCGACTCCGATATCAAAAAGTCAACTCCCCAGTCAAACCTTCAAATGTAAATTTCTATTTTAGCCATTTCAAACCTAATTTAGCTACGGAATTCCAAACAATTTTTTGGACACACGCCTAACTCCAGAATCACCATATAGAGCTATTGGAATCGACAAAATTCTATTCCAAGGTCATTTTCACATAAGTCAATATCCAGTCAACCTTTTCAACTTAAGCTTTCAACCTGGAGACTAAGTTTCTCATTTCATTTCGAAATCTCTCCGGACTCGAATCAACTACCCTGACAAGTCATATAACAGTTATAAAATACAGAATGAGCAGTAAATAGGGGAACAGGGCTACAACTTTTAAAACGACTGGTGGGGTCGTTACACATACTCAGTGTCACAAGTGCATAAGCGATTACTAAGGAGTACAATAATAATACAACATCTGTCTGAAATATAAATAAGACAGGGAACAATAAGTAATACTATGAGGACTCTGTGGGCTACGATACGTAGCCGATAATGCATATTACCATAAAGTCTCCTCAGCAATTGCGCCTACGCGCCAAGACAACCACCAATTGAACCTGCCAGATCCTGCACATTTAGTGCAGAAGTGCAGTATGAGTATGTTAATCAACGTGTACCCACTAAGTATCTAGCTAACCATGTAGAAGTAGTGACGAGGGGTCAGCATCAACACTTACTAGAGGTCCAATAAATCAATATGATAAATCTTAAGCAGATATGAAGCATAACAACATTGATGGAGTAAACTGTAAGTTACATAATCTTTCGTAAATTTCTTTTAAAGATATAATCTACCTTAGTCTCTGATTCTATCTCAACAACTCGGATGTATCAAGTGCCCATATCAATGAATGAAGAATGCCATATAAAATACCAGGCATCAGCTAATGGGTAATCCCGTGAATATTCGGGAAGCTAGCAATATAACGCACGAGTATGCCAAGGTCGTTCGGCCCCATCCAGGATAATGTGTACACTGTCGAGGGTCGAGCGTCACGAACCATAGATACATCTATTATACTGCTAAGGCATTTGGCTCACTCAACAAGAAAGGAATGAAATTATTGAATTACAAAAAAACGTGCTTACAATACAGTATATGGGCGCAAAGTGAATATAATGTTTACCGTTGCTCAAATAACTTGCAACAACTCAAGGTGATAAGGCTCAGCCTAATATATGTATATATTTTTAAATTAATTTCAATTATAAAATTCAATTACTTAAGCCTACAGAATGAGTTCAAATAATTCAAGTATTACATGATAAAGTCCTAAGTCTACCCAGACATAAACATGCTTTAGCTACATACAAACTCTTGTCACCTCGTGCATACGTAGCACCCAAAACTAGTTGCATATAACAATTATATCACCTAGGGGTAGTTTCCCCCTCACAAGGTTAGACATAAGACTTACTTCGCTCCAAAGTTTCAGAACTGGCTCCAACGCTTCTCTAACACCTCAACTCAAAGCCAAAATTCCGAAACTAGTCAAACAAAGGGCAAATCAATTAAAATATACTCCAACACTTACAATTTTACAATTTATAATGATTCCCAACTCCGCTCGAAAAATCAATAAAGTCAACCATCAAGCCCACGTACCCAGATTCCAAAATATTTCGAAGATATACATTACCCAAAATACCACGAACTCAAATATGTAATTTATTCCTAATTCCATTTCCAAAATCATGGTAAAAATCCAAAGTTATCAATTCTAGGTTTTCCTCTTAAAATCCCACAATTTTCATGAATTTCCATAAATTTCCATTTATAAATCCATATATAATCCAAGTATTTAACTTATAATAGGTGGGAATCACTTAGCTCGTGTTGCCCGATGAAAACCCCCTGAAAATAGCTCTTCAACTTCGGCCAACCCAAGAGAAAATGAGAGAAATGAGAGTTAAGTCTTGGTTTTAAAGCATAATTTCCCAGCGACCTCGCACAAGCGGACCACCAGCCACACCTACGAAAATATCCGTCGCAGGTGCGGTTCTCTCCAAGCTAGGCAAATCAGCTTTTGTGGAACAAATTCCGCTCCTGCGCGACTGCTTCTGCGGTCCACCATACGCTTCTGCACTCACGCACATGCAGAGACCTTCCGCTTCTGCGACCCCAACTACCCAGCTCGCTTTCTGCTTCTGCGGAGCATCCTTCGCATCTGCGGGCTCGCATATACGGAAATATCCTCTCATATGCGGCCATCCCATCTCAGTACATGTAGTCGTACCATCATTGAAACAAAGAAAGAAAAATAAGAGCGCACACTAATCATAAGAATTTGAAATTATTTCATGTTTTTGTCGCATACAATTCCAAATATTATCCAAAAATTACTCATTCGAAGCACTAGGCGAGTTTTCGGCATTATCCGGAGGTGCTTCTGATGAGGATGAAACTCCATTCCCTAACTGTTTAAAACAATTTTCCAATCCAAAGACAACAACCAAGCTTCATATTTGGTTATATCATCTGCTTTGAATTGGTCAATGCATTCCCGCGAATCTATATGTCTAGTTTTGTTCAGTTGTTCAAGTAAAAGCGTTTGACTTTTTGCATCCTCTTTTATTGTCTCAATCTGTGATGACCCAAAATGTCATCTTTAATTTAAACATTCATTTCTATGTTCTATGACCTCGAAAAGCATGATTCATCATTCATCGACTTGCGTGCACAGTCCGAATAATATTTCCAAAAGTTTTTATATGAAAAATTGATTAAAATATGAAATAGAGTATTAACACTCAGCTGAGTTGACTTCGGTCAACATTTTGAGCAAACGGACCCGGATCAGTATTTTGACAGTTCCAGTAAGTTCGTATCGTGATTTGAGACTTGTGCCTGTGCCCGATATCGAATTCGGAGGTCCCTAACTCAAATTATTGCTATTTAATGGAAACTAGATATATAAATGCTAAAGATTCTCAAAGTTGACCACGGAGTTGACTTTATTGATATTGGACTCGGATTGAGATGCCGAAAATTGGAATAGTTCCGTTATGTCATTTATGACTTGTGTGCCAAATTTGAAGTCATTTCGGATTCATTTAACATGTTTCAGCACACGTTTTGTAAATTGAAAAGTTTGAAACTCATAAGTCCGAATCGAGGTGTGAATTATAATTTCGATGTTATTTGACGTGATTTGAAACCCTGAGTAAGTCCGTATTATGTTTCGAGACTTGTTGGAATATTCGGACGGGGTCCCGAGGGGCTAGGGTGGGTTTCGGGGTGGTTTCAGACAATTTCTAGGCCATTTTTAGCTGCTGGTTTTTGGCTACAGCAGTGTGCTATCCGATAGCGGGTAATTGTCCGCTATCACAATGAGTAGAATGGGAGAAATTGACCAGTGCTTCGCGATCGCGTAGAGGAAACATGTGCTGCACTGATCCAACTTTGGAAGCTTATATCTCGCAATCTATAAGGAATTTAGAGATAATCCAAAAATGAAAGTTGTAGCCCTTTGTGTCTAGTTTTCATAATGATAAAAAAATTGGAATTTTGAGTTCTGTACTAAAAGTTATGGTTGGTACACTAGAAGCTGTATGGAAGATGTTTGGAAATCGCAAAGAGGCAATTTGTGTTGCACAGGGCTAACTTTGGAAGCTTATATCTCGAAATCTGTAAGGAATTGGGAGATGACCAAAACATGAAAGTTGTAGATCTTGGTGTTTAGTTTTTATAAAGGTAACCATTTGTTATTTGGAGTTTTGTACAAAACGTTATGACCATTATACTAGAGGCTGTCCGGAAGAGTTGGAGAAGGCTGTTGGAAATATTGTTCTTCGCGATCGCGGGAGAATGGTCGCGATCGCGTAGAGTAAAAAATGCTGGAAATATTTTTGTGCTTCGCGATTGCGGGAGTTTGGCCGCGATCGCATAGGGTAAATGACTGGACAACAAAACTTATATTCTGGAAATGGGATTTCGTCCCATTTTTCACTTCTCACGATTTTGAGCTCGGGTAAGA
Source organism: Nicotiana tabacum (assembly GCF_000715075.1). Lineage (NCBI taxonomy): Eukaryota > Viridiplantae > Streptophyta > Magnoliopsida > Solanales > Solanaceae > Nicotiana > Nicotiana tabacum. Next base: position 112,024,389 of record NC_134093.1, read on the forward strand.
CGATATTTGGGTGATTTTCAGAGGAAAACATTGGGGTAAGTATTCCTCATCCTATATTGATTATATTTCATTATTCCATACTCATTTACCTCATGAATCCGTGAATTTATGAAAGAAAAATTAGATTTGTATAAAATCTTCTAAAAATATAAAATGAAGATTTGAAGGTCAATATGATGTCAGAATTAATTCCTACGATTCGTGTTGAGTATATTGAATTGTGCTTTATTTTATTCAGACCCTTGTTTGTATTATTCTAGAAGCTCATGCACTTGTGACACCAGATTTGAAGATGTATTTGGATGGTTCGTTTGTTATGGTCTTCCGCACTTTATTTCAGTAATGAACTTCTATTTAATTTAATTTATTTAAAAATGGTTAAAATTATTCTAATGTTGGCTTGCCTAACATGTGAAATGTTAGGTGCCATGATGGTCCTGATGGTGGGAATTTCGGGTTGTGACAAGTTGGTATCAGAGCACTAGGTTACGTAGATCTCACAAGTAACAAGCAAGCTTAGTAGAGTCTAAAGGATCGGTACGGAGACGTTTGTACTTATCTTATAGAGGCTACAAATTTTAGAAATAATTCCACTTCTTTCATTCCTTATCGGGCGGCATTGATTTAGCTTGAAACATATATCACATATTCCTTTGTATCCACTCGTGTATGACATTGCAAACTTGGTATCAGTTGTGTGTCGACGGTTTGTGATGCTGCAGATGGACTACGAGGGAGCTAGAGATACTCAAACATTGCCTCAACGTGTGGTTCCGACTGAAGATGCAGACGTATTGCGAGATCACCCAGTGAATCATGTGCGGGGTGCAACGGACCTTGGCATCTGGTTGATTTATACGAGCTGTAAAGGTTAATATTATGGATCATCGGACGTTGTGACCTATGACTTAGCGCCGAGTGGGGGGGTCCACTATCAATGGATGGATTGCGGGGTCATATGTTATATCCGTTTTGGCCTGAAATATATATATGTGGTACTGAAAGGTTTCCCAAAATTTACACATATTTAAGGCTTGAGATTTTGTAGAGGATAAGGTTGGGACTTGCGGTATGTCCGCCTCCTTAATAATCCTATACTTCAGTACCAAAGGAGTTAGAGAAACAACTTTAAATTTGTAGAAGGTCTACTCAGCGTGGATGTCACAGTTGCGGATTTTGGGGTGCTTCGGAGGAAGTACAGTGGTTGATGAGATTCTGGACTATGTGGTTTGTGCCAAGTTTTGTCTGTATGGAGATCTACTTTTGTGATCGTTGTGTATAAATAGGGGTAAGGGTTACCTCAAAGAAGAATTGAAGAGTATGTTAAGAAATGGGTCAGCTCAGCAGTGTTGAGTCAGCATAACAAAAAAAGAAATTGGCCTTGGGAGAGATAATTCTCCACTGGTGTTCATGGCAAGCCTATGAAGAGGGCATACCAGCCAATTCAACACTGCCAACTTGGCTCAGTTCTCAGAAACACTTTTGAAAGAGTTTGTTTCCAGGACTCTCCGTAATGTATGGCGCACAGGGTTTGAACGGTTGCATCAGGTCACCATGACGGTGTTAGAATATGCCATCAGGTTCAATAGGTTAGCCCGTCATACTCCTACTTTTCTTCCTACATCCAGAGAACGAGTCCACAGACTCGCTAAAGGACTCAATTATGATCGTAAAATTTTGTACGACTCGGGAGCTACAGGCTGATACTTCATTTCTGCTAGTGGTATAAATTGAAAGGATATTAGAACGTGTTCGGGGTGAGGAAAAAAGAAACTAAGGAGACCAAGAGGTCTCGAGGTTCTGGAGGATTCAGTGGATTCTATCTCGAGGTTCTGGAGGATTCAGTGGATTCTACTCTGTAAGTATAAATCTTTATGGCGGGGGCTTGGGTAGTCAACCATCCCAGTCCGCACATTAGATTACTTAGGGTCCTCCAGTAAGTTCTTTGAATGCACCATAGACATGAGTTTCCTACAATGGTTATTCATGTTATCTGGCACAGACTCAGTATGAGCAGTCAAACCCGCAAATGGGTTGTTATAAATGCGGTAATACTAGGCACATAATGAGAAATTTATCCCAGACTTGGGAGAGACATATTTCATCAAAGCACTCAGGATACGTGCCCCATTGCAGTTACTACACCACCCACATGACCAGTTGGGGGTAGAGAACAGGTGGGTAGAGGGCGTCCAAGAGGTGGAGGCCTAGCCGTTGATATTTTTTTTATAGTATGGCTGAGGTCACTACATCAGATAGTGTCGCTTGATTTATTATAAAGGAATAATTTCCTTACCTTGATTCGGTTTTGAGTATCGAGACGAGTCCTCCTATTGTGCTCCACTTATGAGTGAGCTTCGTAATTCTATAATCTACTTATGTGTTTACTCCTGTTGGGAGATTCTATGGAGATAACTATGCCTATCATTCAGTGTTGGTCACTAATAAGAGCTTTGAGGCTAAAGGTGGCTTTCTGTTACTCATTTCGTTAAGTTTTGATGTAATTTCCGGATAATTAATTACAAATTGTGAATTATATGACCTACCGGTGTGGGATTCATTATGTGTTGTGATTTTGTTTAACAGAACTTATTTAAAATGAGAAAATGGAATGTTTTGATTGGCACAATGTGCATATTACTTATGGTTCAGAACTAAGTACGAGATCCTTGCATTTTAATATAAATTGATATGTTTAAACTGAGCTACGAGCTGCGGTGGAAGTTATATAAGGACGAGATCCTTGCGATAAAAATTCTTATGTTTAAGTTCTCCCTTGTGAAATTAAATTGTACTATAGTACTAATAGGGAGTCATGCCTGTTAGGCTTATTTGAAAATTCTTGTATGAAATTCTCTGTGCATACTTGCCAAATTCGTGTTGTAATTATTGAGTTTTAACCTACGAGGTAGGTGCCCGCCCAGGTGGTGTTAAATGTGCCTTGTTAATTCGGGTAAATAATTATGAGTTCTTCATGCCTCGCATCTCGTTATCAGTATTGTGAAGGTTTGAAACGAGATTTTTTTAACATGAAGTTAATTGACGATTCTATAATTGATTATGAACAACTATTAAGACCAGATTGACCCAGCAGGGTGCTCCGTTCAGGTGGACCAAAGAGTGTGAGGAGATCTCTCAAAGGTTCAAGACAACTTTGACTACAACCCCAATATTGGTATTACTTGCATGTTCAGGGTCTTACACGGTGTATTGTGATGCATCTCGTATTGGAATGGGTGTAGTATTGATGCAGGATGTCAGGGTGATTGCATATGCGTCGCGGCAGTTAAAAGTTCACGAGAAGAATTACCATGTTCATGACTTAGAAATGACAGCCAATATTCATGCGCTGAAGATATGAAGGCATTACCTTCATGGTGTCTCGTGTGAGATATTTACTAATCATTATAGTCTACAGTATCAGTTCAAATAAAAAGATCTCAATGTGAGGCAGAGAAGATGGTTGGAGCTGTTAAAGGACTATGATATCACCATTTTGTAGCACTCCGGAAAGGCCAATTGCTTTAAGTAAAAAGGCTGTAAGTATGTGCAGCCTTGCGTATATTTCGGTTGGTGAGAGGTCGTTAGATTCAGATATTCAGACTTTGGCCAATCAATTCATGAGGTTAGATGTTTCAGAACCTAGTCGGGTTCTAGCCTACATAGTCACTCGGTCTTCTTTATATGAGCGCCTCAGAGAGTGACAATATGATGATCCTCATTTTCTTGTCCTTAATGACACGGTGTGGCACGGTGGTTCCAAGCAGGTTGATGTGGGAGATGATGGAGTTCTGCGGATGCAGGGTCGTATTTGTTTTCCTAAACTGGATGGGCTTCGTGAATTAATTCTTAAAGAGGCCCACAATTCCCGGTATTCTATTCATTCGGGTAGCGCCAAAATGTATCAAGATTTGTGGAAACAATATTGGCGGAGGAGAATGAAAAAGGATATAGTGGCATATGTAGCTTGGTGTCTAAATTGTCAACAAGTCAAGTCCAAGCATCAGAGACCTAGTGGTTTGCTTCAGAAGTTAGAAATTCTTAAGTGGAAGTGGGAGCGTATAACTATGGATTTTGTTGTTGGGCTCCCACGAATTCAAGAAATTTTGACGCAGTATGGGTCATTGTGGACAGGTTGACCAAGTCATCATATTTCATTCCAGTGGCAATTACCTAATCTTCAGAGAGGTTAGCTGAGATTTACATTCGTGAGATTGTCCACCTTCACGATGTGCCAGTGTCTATCATTTCTGATCGAGGTATACAGTTCACCTCGTACTTCTGGAGGGTTGTACAATGTGAGTTGGACATGTGGGTTGAGTTGAGTACAACATTTCATCCACAGACAGACGGACAATCAGAGCGCACTATTCAACTATTGGAAGATATGTTTCGCGCTTATGTTATATACTTTGGAGGTTTTTGAGATCAGTTCTTGCTACTTGCGGAGTTTGCATATAATAACAGCTATCAGTCGAGCATTTAGATGGCTCCATATGAACCATTATATGGGATACAGTGTCGTTCGCCCGTTGGCTGGTTTGAACCGGGAAAGGCTCGGTTGTTTGGTACCGATTTGTTATAGGATGCCTTGGATAAGATCAAGATTATTCAATATTGACTTCGCACAGCTCAATCTAGGCAAAAGAGTTATGTCGACCGTAAAGTTTGTGATATTGAATTCATGGTGGGAGAAAGATTATTGCTCCGGGTTTCACCTATGAAGGGCGTAATGAGATTCAGAAAGAAGGGCAAATTGAGCCCTAGGTATATTGGACCCTTTGAAATTCTTGAAAGGGTGGGTGAAATATCCTACAGGCTTGCATTACCATCTAGTTTATCAGCGGTGCATCCGGTGTTCCATGTGTCTATGCTCCAACAATATCATGGTAATCCGTCCTATGTGTTAGATTTTAGCTCAGTCCAATTGGAGAAGGATTTGACTTATGAGGAGGAGGCGGTAGCTATTCTAGCCCGACAGGTCCGACAGTTGAGGTCTAAGAGTTATCCATCAGTTCGAATGCAATGGAAAGGTCAACCGGTAGAAGCATCTACCTGGGAGTCCGAGTCGGACATGCAGAGTAAATATCCACACCTTTTCACCAGCTCAGGTACTTTTCTAATTTCGTTCGAGGGCGAACGTTTATTTTAGAGGTGTAGAATGTGATGACCTAAAATGTCATCTTTAATTTAAACATCCATTTCTGTGTTCTATGACCTAGAAAAGCACTATTCATCATTTCTCGATTTGCGTGTGCAGTCCGAATAATTTTTAGAAAGTTTTTATATGAAAATTGATTAAGATGTGAAATAGAGCTTTAAAACTCAATTGATTTGATTTCCGTCAACATTTTGAGCAAACGGACCCGGATCAATGTTTTGACAGTTCTAGTAGGTACGTATCGTGATTTGAGACTTGGGCGTATGCCCGGAATCGAATTCGGAGGTCCCTAGCTAAAATTATCGCTATTTAACGGAAACTAGAAATACAAAGGCTAAAGATTTCCAAAGTTTGACCGCGAAGTTAACTTTATTGATATTGGACTCAGATTGAGATTTCGAAAATTGGAATAGCTCTGTTATGTTATTTATGACTTGTGTGCCAAATTTGATGCCATTCCGGATTCATTTAACATGTTTCAACACAAGTTTTGTAAATTGAAAAGTTTGAAACTTATAAGTCCAAATCGAGGTGTGAATTGTAATTTTGATGTTGTTTGACGTGATTTGAAACCCCGAGTAAGTCCGTATTATGTTTCGGGACTTACTGGAATATTCGAACGGGATCCCGAGGAGCTCGGGTAAGTTTCGGGGGTAGTTTCAGACCATTTCTAGGCCATTTTTAGCTGCTGGGTTTTGGCTACAACAGTGTGCTATGCGATAGTGGGTAATTGTCCGCGATCGCGATGAGTAAAATGGGAGAAATTGACCAGTGCTTCGTGATCGCGGATGACCTTTCGCGATCGTGTAGAGGAAACTTCTGCTGCATTGACCCAACTTTGGAAGCTTATATCTCGCAATCTAGTAGGAATTTGGGGATGATCCAAAAATGAAAGTTGTAGTCCTTTGTGTCTAGTTTTCATATGTAATGACTCGATCATTTTTTTTTAGCCCTGGCATGTCATTCGGCGGTTTGAAGCCTTGAGTAGCTTCACTTCAGATGTTATGACTTGTACGTGTGGTCGGAATTTAATTTCAGCAAGTACGGAGTTGGTTTGGAAAGAAAATTCTACATTTGGAAGCTTTAAGTTGGAATAGTTCACCAAACTTTGACTTTTGAGTAAACGACCTCAGAATTGAGATTTGAAGGTTCTAACAGGTTCGTTTGATGATTTTAGACTTGGACGTATGTCCGGATCGAGTTTCGGATGACCCTGGAGCGTTTCTGTGCCTATTGTGGAAGTTGGCATTTTGGGAAGGATTTAATAAATTTGAGTTGAAGTGTATTTCAATGTTATCAGTGTCCATTTGAGATTTCGAGTTTGGGAATAGCTCCGTATGGTAATTCTGGTCTGAGTAGCGCGTCCGGATGTTAATTTGGAGGTCCGTACGCAATTTTGGAGTCATTTGGCAAAATTTAGAAATTTAAAAGTTTTTAAGAAGTTTGACCGGGAGTGGACTTTTTGATATCGGGGTCGGATTCCGATTCCGAAAGTTGGGGTAGGTCCGTAAAGTCTATTATGACTTTTGTGCAAAATTCAAGGTCAATCAGATTTGATTTGATAGGTTTCGGTGTCGAATGTAGAAGTTTAAAGTTCTAAAGTTCATAAAGCTTGAATTAGGGTACGATTCAATGTTTTGATGTTGTTGGATATGATTTGAGGCCTCAAGCAGGTTCGTGTTTTGTATTGGGACTGGTTGGTATGATTGGACGGGGTCCCGGGGGCCTCGGGTGTGATTCGGGATGGTTTCGGACCAAGTTTGGGTGTTTTGATGCTACTGGTTACTAGTTCTGGTGTTGTTCTTCGCGTTCGCAAGGAGCCTCTCACGTTCGCGAAGAAGGATGTTACTGCTGGGAGTTTGTTCTTCCCATTCGCGAAGAGGCGCTCGCGTTCGCGAAGAAGGAATTTTTAATGTCTGTCGTCTGACTTCGAAAGCTTATATCTCTCAATCTATAACAACTCTGGAGATGATCCAAACATGAAAGTTGTAGCCTTGGTATCTAGTTTGCAGAAAGGTAAACCATTTGTCATTTGGAGTTGTGTACAATAAATTATGGTAGCTACACTATAGGCTATCCGAGAAGTGTTTAGAAATCTCTGCTGCACAGGACTGACTTTGGAAGCTTATATCTCGCAATCTACAATGCATTTGGAGATGATAAGTGTATGAAAGTTATAGCCCTTGATGTCTAGTTTCCAGAAAGTCAAACCATTTGTGATGTGGAGTTTTGTACAAAAGGTTATGACCATTATACTATAGGCTGTCTGAGAGGAGTTTGAAAATGGCTTTTGAGAATTTTGTTCATCGCGAACGCGTAGAAGGGTCGCATGGGCAGTGTATAAGTTTGCAAAAATGGGTTTGGCTCATTTCATCTCATTTCCTCCATTGGAGCCGACCTAGGAGCGATTTTGGAGCTCCATCTTCATCATCTATGTCAAGGTAAGTGATTCCTACCTATTGCAAGTTAAATACTTTGTTTATATACGAATTTGGGCGTGAAAATTTATGGAAATTAGTAGAAATTTGGGATTTTAAAGAAAAACATAGAAATGGGTATTTTTGAATTTTGACCAGGAATTTGGCCATGGGATTGAGAATAAATTAGATATTTGACTTCGTAATGCTATGGGACATGTTTATCTTCAAAAGGTTTTGGAATCCGGGCATGTGGGCCCGAGGGTGATTTTATTGACTTTTCGAGCGAAGATGGAAATTGTTGTAAATTGAATTATAATAAGTATTAGAGTATATATTTATGGGTTTGCACATTTATTTGACTAGTTTTGGAGCGTTATGCATCGGTTTGAGGAGTAAAGAGGCTTTGGAGCCGGTTACGGAATTTTAGAGTGAGGTAAGTGCCCTTTCTAACCTTGTAAGAGGGAATTTACCCCATAGGTGGAATAATTCAATATGTGCTTCTATTTGTGGGGGCTACGTACGTACGAAGTGACGAGAGTTCATGCGTAGTTACTATTATGCTTGTGTAGGGGTAGTCTAGGACCCAAATCACGTTATTATTTGCGATGCTTGCATCCTACTTGTTAATTTAACCATTTAAAATATATTGGAACTTGATAAAGGAATTTCAAAAGGTTAAACTTCACCTACTTGGTTTTCGGATGGGTCGCTTGACCGTTAATGAGAATTGATATTTTTTTGAACATCAAACCTAAATAAATCCTTGATTTGTTTGTTTGAATGTGTTTATCTTTTGTGGAACGGGCCGAACGCCTCGGCAGATTAAGTAGATGCATCTATGATTTGCGTCGTTTGACCCTCCGGCAGTGCACAATTTAATATTATGTTGGATCGGGTCGTACGAACTCGACATGATTTGGGCATGACATAATCGATTGTTTTGGAATTATTGATAATTGATATGGCCTCCCTGGCCGGAGATATAAATTGTTAAAAGATGAAAATAAATTTGGAAATCCCCTATTAACAAAAGAATTATTTACCTGCTTCATGTTACTGAGTTTACAGTTGCCTTATAATATCCATAATTTATCATATTATCGGTATATTATTGTTCGCCATAGTAAATGTTCGAGTCGACCCTTCGTCACTACTTTTTCGAGGTTAGGCGGGATATTTACTCGGTACACGTTGATTTACGTACTTATACTACACTTGCTACAAATTGTTTTTGTTCTGCAAGCACCTATATAGTAGTGGCCTTGTGGGCGCAGCGGCGTGGTTAATGCGGGGACTTAGGTGAGCTGCATTCCATATTACGACCCGCAGCCAGTAGAGTACTTGTATTTTCTTTTCTGTCCAAATTTGTATTCCGGATAGTTATTGTATTTTATTTTATTTCCTAGTAAATGCTCATATACTTGTGACACCAGGTTCTGGGAGGATTATGGAAACTCAGTATTGAAATTGGAGAACATTATTATTATTCTGTAAAGTTCGCCTTTTTACTAGTTAAGTTGAAGGAAATTTATGATTTCAAAAAAAAATATTAAAAAGAGAATTTAATTAACTATTTAGTGTTGGCTTGCATGACAGTGGTGTCCGGCGCCATCATGACCTTTAATGGATTTTGGGTCATGACAGTATGGTATCAGAGCAATAGGTTTACTTAGGTCTCACGAGTCATGAGCAAGTCTTGCGGATCGGTACAGAGACGTATGTACTTATCTTCGAGAGGCTACAGGGCTGTTAGGAGCACTTCCCTTCTTGATTCCTCATCGTGCGATTCGATTTCTTTGAGGCTTATGCCTTTATTTCTTTCCTATTCAATCTTGTGCGACGTGAAACACTTGTTATCAAATGGGAATCGGGGAATTTTTATGGTACTGTAGAGGTGGTGCAGGATGTTTCTCCCTGCGTATTCGATTGGGCTAATGTCATCGCCTTGTGGAAGGATGTTCTGTCATCTCAGCTCAGTAGCTGTATTTCTGATGGTTTTGAGGCTATGCCCCAATTGCTATGATGTTCATGAGTTGTTATCGCACAGTATTGATGTAATGGTAGGGTGCTTGCCTATGCGTCGAAGCACTGAATGAATTGAAAGGAGGTTTTTCTCAATGCGTGATATAGAGGTTCAGTATTTAATTCCAGCAAAGGAAAGGCAACGAAACTATGAATGTTCAGGTTTTGGGTTGATGGAGTAACGAGACTTGGTATTTTCAAGCGTGATGGAATCTTTATGGTGATGCGGTGTCATCGTCCTTTTTTGAATGCATTACGGTTCGTCGGTGTTATGACCTTCTTTGATTTTGCCTTCAGAGCAGGGTGTTGTAAAATGGTGCTTGAGGGACGGTTGTCAGATAGCAGTGTGCAGCGGAAATAGCGGTGTGCAGTGGTTCAGGATCGAATCGGTGTTCCTAGTATTGATGGCTCGAGAAGGATGATCTTCGGAGAGGTTTAAAGTTGGTAGCAATCTATCGGTTCAACTGCTACAGACACAGATTTTGAGTTAAGGCAACAACTGGGCAGCGAAGGATGAGGAAGGACATGTGGGAGGTGTCTTGTTGTTGCTAGGTTCCTAGAAGGCCTAGTGTGAGGAGCAGAAGTCGAGTATTTGCTTAAAGGAGAGGGATCGACCAAAGTAGGAGAGTGGCAGAGTATCATATGGGTTCTGTGGTAGGATAGTTACACGCCTTGAGGAAAGTTTAGAGTGATTTGGGATTCATGGTAGACGGTGACTAGGTCTACGGACTAATTTGGAATATTGGCTACTACACTGAGAAAGAGTGAATATGGCAGAAAGGAGTTTTCTTGGAATAAAGAAAGGTGTGAAGATTTGGCTATTGTTTCAGATGCGATGAGTTTGGATGATATTATTGAACACTCAGTTGATGTTAGTGACGAAGGAACGGACCTATACAACATCGTGGAAAGAGGTCGGATATGAGATCATGGCTAATGATTCAGAATGTTCATCAAGGAATTTAACAAAAGACTTCGAGAAATTTGGCAGTTAACGGTGCGGGGTCATGGTAAATGAAAAGGAGGAATCGTTGTAGGCTCTATATTATGTAATGGTATTTTAAAGCTAAGTGGGGGAGCCCCACCATCTACGATTGGATCGCATGTTGTTGGCTTGTGCAGCTTTTGGTTATCGTCACATTGGTGGATTATTTGTACCTAATAAAAAGGGAATATCGGGGGTAATTCAAGCAGAGAAATTGATAAATGTGTTCTATATTTGGCCTTATCAATTCATGTTCAGGCTTTGGGAAGACTCAGAATTTATGCTTCGTGTAGATGTAATGTAAAGGAAAAATGAGTCATCCGAATGTTTCTTTGAGAAAGTGTCCATATACTAGCATGGCCTTGGAGTTTGATGCTATTTGGGAACAAGTCAGATTGAGTGACTCTCAATAACGGTCCTAGTGGATTCAAAGGTTAAAGTGCGATGCCTAAAGATTTGAGTTCGTAGTATGGTCATGTAACGAGCTTATGTAGAGGAATTATCAGAATGGGTGTACCAGTTGAAGATGCGAATATGCGCACAAGAAGGGTATGAGATGGTTCGTGGGTTTTGAGGCAATATGGGCTCGCGAAATAGAGTCACTCGGGGCGAGCGCGGATTGAGTTCGATATAGTTTGAATGGAGCTAATGTTATTTCTAAGGAAATTCTACAGTAAATTAGAAGAAGTCGGATCACTTAGCAATGGTTGAATTGGCATGATTGTGGCGATGATCAGTTCCTTCAGCGTGTTAAGTTATGCCTATGGTTATCGCAGTACGTGCTAGGCTTGACGACCGCTGTAATTTGGTTTATTTGGAGGTATTCAGTTATTATGGCATGTTATGTGTAGATGGATCTCGTAAGGGACATGATGGTTTAGACCACTACTTGGGGTTGTATTTTCTGCGAATATGAGGATTCGATCGCGTATTGCAATGGTCCTCCTAAAATGAGTTAAGTGAAATGCTCCTACATGATGGAGTGTTTATTCTATTAGTGGTTCAGGAGATAAAAAAAATATCTTGTGCTCCTGTGTATTGGCATGATTAAGTGTAGTGGGTAGCATAGGAATTGGAAGTTGAGGATCAAGGTTGCGGTTTGGTGTTGACAAGAATGTCACAAGATCGGATGAGCAGGAAATGATTTCGAGGTTTAAAGCAAGCTGGTATTATCTTCAGCGTCACCTAAGATTGGTGTCATGTGTAAGAGGCTTTGTGTATTGATTTGCGTGTTCTTAATTCGCTTTACAGAATTAGTATGGCCGGTGGTATTAATGTGCATACTTGTTACCTAGCGCGGAAGGTCGTGGGAGCATATCCCACGGGAAGATGGTATAAGTGTGACATGTAGTCACTTAATTGATTAAGGATGGAAAACCAAGTATGGAGATTGTGGTACTATCGCTAATGTGAGAATTTATGCCTGATAGGTGCTCGGTTTATTTGGTTGTGGATTGTGGAAGTTTGTTTCGGATTGACAGTTGTTCTTATGTGTTGTGAGTAGGTCATTGTGGGTCCTTGAAGGGTTATTAGCCCAGTGCGGTACGATCAGAATCGTCTTGAGGTCAGTGGATGGATCTAAATGTGAATATGGGCTCTATATCGAGCCAGATGTATTCATTTCAGCAAAGCGTTGTTTTCGGAGGGGTCTTTTGGGCTTGGATGATATTTCTGTTGTTGGCCTTTCCGTGTAGTCTCTATTGTACCATGTGGGTTATGAGGCGGTTTGATTATTCGCACTAGTATTGAGATCCCGTGTAAATTGTGGTGTTGTGAGAGAAGAAAGGCTCTCAAGATACAGGACATTTATTGCACCTTAGTTGTGCTTGAGTTTCGCAGCGTATGGCGCTATTCGTCTCCCCCAAGATTTGTATTACGCACTTGGCGTGCTTATGGTTGATATTCATGCATTTCGTGAGTATAAGTGTTATGGTTCGAGATGTGTTTTCCTTAGATTATTAAGTGTGGGTCGGGTGGCACGCCGCCACGTGTATCATAGGTAAATTGGGTTGCACGCCATAATAGCGTGACGTTGAGCACAGTTCCCAATATCTATTCATGTTTGCTTTGTCCCGCACTTGCTGAGAAAGATTCATGACATCTTTTCAGTTATTAAATTAGTTACGCGGGTTGAGTAGTTCATTCTAGAGTTCATTTTTCCTTATGTATCGCATTCGAGTTTGTAGCTTGTTGGTGACATACGAGATATTGGTCAGTGTTTGAGGCGGATTATTTCTTGTGTAGCTTAAATTGGGTGAGACGAGACTATTGGACCTAAAATCAGTGCAATCAGATTTATATAAGGTATATTAAAGAACAAATATCACTATTCAATTCAGAATGAGGTAATGGTCCTTGTCAGGAGGAGAGACTCCATGATTTGTTAATTCGGCAAGTGGTTATGACTTTCTACGCATCTCTTTCGTCGTGGTAGTATTTCAAGTATTGGAGCAGGGCTTATATATGTTATGGGGTGTATTATGGGCTACAAATTCGTAAATATTTAAAGCTATTGGGCACGGAGGATGTTATTATGGGCAACTGACTTATGTAGTACATGGGGTGATTTCAACACAAGTGCACAATCATGTTTTGGTACAGTGCGTGGTTATTGGTACGATGTTCGTGTGTTAGAGTCAAGTCTTGTAAAGAATTCAGAAGTGGGAACTTGTTTTTTCTAAAGATTGTTAACTAAGGTTATAGGGAGAGTTTTCAGTATGGCTCAAGCTAATGTGCTCAACTGAGTTGTGGTGGCACAGGTAGGTGCACGAGGAGTTAAACAGTAATTTTGGACAACTACGGAACAGTCCTTAACACGTTCGAGGATGAACGTATGTTTAAGTGGGAGAGAATGTAATGACCCGACCGGTCATTTTGAGCTCTGGCACGTCATTCGGCGGTTCGAGGCCTTGAGTAGCTTCACTTCAGGTGTTATGACTTGTACGTGTGATCGAAATTTAATTTCGGGAAGTTCGAAGTTGGTTTGGAAAGTAAATTTTAAATTTGGAAGCTTTAAGTTGGAAGAGTTTACCAAACTTTAACTTTTGAGTAAACGACCTCGGAATTGGGATTTGAAGGTTCGTATGATGATTTTAGACTTGGGCGTATGTCCGGATCGGCTTTCGGATGACCCAGGAGCATTTCAGCGCCTATTGTGGAAATTGGCATTTTGGGAAGGATTTCATAAATTTGGGTTGAAGTGTATTTCAATGTTATAGGTGTCCATTTGAGATTTCGAGTTTGGGAATAGCTCTGTATGGTGATTCTGGAGCAGCCTCTCGCGTTCGCGAAGAAGGATTTTGCTGCTAGGACTTTGTTCTTCGCGTTCGCGAAGAGGCGTTCGCGTTCAGGAAGAAGGAATTTTTGTTGTCCGTCGTCTGATTTCGAAAGCTTATATCTCTCAATCTATAACAAATCTTGTGATGACCCAAAAGGTCATCTTATGTTTTAGAACTCGAATCAACGCTCTTAAGCCTTAAAAATCTCATTTTTACCCTCCTCGATTTGCGTGCGTAGTCCGGACAGGTTTCCGGAAAGCTTTTATGTTGAAAATTGATGAAAATAAGAATTTATGCCTTAAAAGTTGATTTTAGTTGACTTCGGTCAATATTTTTGGTAAACGGGCCCGGATCCATGTTTTGACGGTCCCGGTGGGTCTGTATCGAATTATGGGACTTGGGCGTATGCCCCGAATCGAATTCGGAGGTCCCTAGCTCAAGTTATGAATTTTTGATGAAAATTAAAAGTCTAAAAAATTAATTTTTTTATGAATTTATTGATGTTTGGCATTGTTAGTGCTGGGTCCGTATTTTGGTTCCGGAGCCCGGTACAGGTTCATTATGATATTTAAGACTTGTCTGTGAAATTTGATGAGAAACGAAGTTGATTTGACGTGATTCGGACGTCCAGTTGAGAAAATAGAAATTTTAAAGTATTCTTGAGAATTTCATTTGATTTGGTGCTAAATTCGGAGTTCTAGGTGTTATTTTGGCAATTTGATCGTGCGAGAAAGTTCGTATGATGTTTTTAGACTTGTGTGCATGTTTGGTTTGGAAGCCCGAGAGCTCGGGTGAGTTTCGGATAGGCTACGGAGTGAGATTTGGCTTGGAAAACACTGTTGGGCATCTGATATTATTGCAGGCCTCAGATCTCGCATTTGCGAGATCAGGCATCGCAATTGCAACCTCTGAGAGGTTCACATTTGCGAGCTTCTCATCGCAAATGTGAAGAGAAGCTGGGCCAATAGTTTTCGCATCTGCGATGGGAGTCGGGGAAGGGCAGTGATCGCAAATGCGATCATTTAGTCGCATTTGCGAAGATTCAGCGGTCGCAAATGCGACACTTTCCTCGCATTTGCGAAGGCAGCGGGACTGTGAAGGGCATCACAATTGCGAGTGTTCCTTCGTATTTGCGAAGCTCAGGTCGCAATTGTGACACCTGCAGCTGAGTAAAAGGGACTTAGACGGGATTTGTCATCCAGTTTTCATATTTTCAAAACCCTAAACCTTAAGAGGCGATTTTCCGAAGACCAAATCTTCCCCAAATCATAGTTAAGTGATTCCTAACTCTTTTCTTTCAATCATTTATATCTTATAACAAGATTTCAACCTAGAATCTTGAATTTTTATGGTGAAATTAGGATTTTTGGGTAGAACTTAGGAATTTTGAAATTTGGAGATTTAGACCTCGAATTGAGGTCGGATTCCAAAACCAATTGTATATCCGGAATCATCTCGAAATGGGTGTTTGGATTTCGTAAGTTTTTTCGAGATTTGAAATGTGGGTCCCACTGCCGAATATCTTAATGAATTTAAGATTTTATCCGGAAAATTAGTAAATTCATATGGAATTAATTCCTATGATTCGTATTGAGTATATTGAATTGTTTTTGAATAGATTTGAAGCTTTCAGAGACAAATTTAAAAGGAAAAGCTATGATTGAGTAATTGATTGGAATTTACAAAGCGAGGTAGGTGTTGTGGTTAACCTTGACTTGAGGGAATAGAACCCTTAAATTATTTGTTATGTGAAATGCATGTGAGCGACGTATCGGCAAGGTGACGAGTGTCTATACGTCGTCAAATTAATTGTTTGCGTATTTACTTGAAAAATTATAAATTATTTTAAATCATGAATTAATTGTTATAATAATTGTTTCTCTCCTATTCTTTGTCAAATATTAATTCTTGAATTCCTGCATTAATTGTTACATGCTATTTAAATTATGTGCCTTAATTGTTATTTGACATTTAGCATATTAAATATTAAAATACATATTTTCTCTCTGATTTCCATAATAATTTGCTATTTGCCTTGTTTGTTTCATAATTAAATCATAATTATTGTATGCTTGTTGTCTTATAATTTTATATTAATTGTTATATTTATTGGGGAAATTTCTTCTATAAGAATTGGTAAATTAATAATTTGGATGATCGGGTTGCACGCCGCAACAAAATTGATTATAATGAATATATTGGAGGATCGGGTTGCACGCCGCAACAGAATTAATCATAATGAATATATTGGAGGATAGAGTTTCACGCCGCAACAGACTTATTAAAAGTCCATATTGGAGGATAGGGTTGCACGCCGCAACAGACTTATTAAAAGTCCATATTGGAGGATCGGGTTGCACGCCGCAACAAACTTATTAAAAGTCCATATTGGAGGATCGGGTTGCACGCCGCAACAAACTTATTAAAAAGTCGACATATATATATATATATATTGGGGGATCGGGTTGCACGCCGCAAACAGACTTGATTAAAATGAATATATTTTGAGAGTGAGTTGCACGCTGCAACAGAACTGAATGTGAATATATTGTGAGGGCGGGTTGCACGCTGCAACAGAACTGAATGTGAATATATTGTGAGAGCGGGTTACACGCTGCAACAGACTTGAATGTGAATATATTGTGAGAGCGGGTTGCACACTGCAACAGAATTGATGGAAATAATAATTGGTTTTGACTGTTGAGTTGGCTTCAATTATTATAAACGAGTTGCCCGATTTATTTCTATTATTGTTGTTGTTACTAATATTGCGTGCAGGAAATGTAAGTGACCCGCCTTAGCCTCGTCACTACTTCGTCGAGGTTAGGCTCAGCACTTACCGGTACATGGGGTCGGTTGTACAGATACTACACTCTGCACTTCTTGTGCAGATTTTGGCGTTGGTCCCAGCGGCGTACCATAGACTTGCTCGGATTTCAGCTACTCGGAAGAGACTTGAGGTATAACTGCACGGCGTTCGCAGTTCTGAAGTCCTCATCTACTTTACTTTAGTTGTGTGTTTGTTTCCAGACAGCTTTATTTTATTCAGACCTTTATATGTATTTATTCTAGAAGCTCGTGCACTTGTGACCCCAATTGTGTGATGGTATTTAGATACCGTTGTTTTTATGGATTATTCACTATATTTAAGACTTTACTTCCGCAATTGTTCTTTGTTGTTAATAAATTTAAAAATTGTTTTAAAAATGGATAATATTATTCTAACGTTGGCTTGCCTAGCAAGTGAAATGTTAGGCGCCATCACGGTCCGAAGGTTGGAATTTCGGGTCGTGACAAATCTAGAGATGATCCAAAAATAAAAGTTGTAGCCCTTGGCGTCTAGTTGTCAGAAAGGTAAACCATTTGTCATTGTACGGGAAGTGTTTGGAAATCTCTGCTGCATAGGGGTGACTTTGGAAGCTTATAACTCGCAATCGACAATGAATTGGGAGATGATCAACATATGAAAGTTATAATCCTTGATGTCGAGTTCCCATAAAGTCAAACTATTTGTGATTTGGAGTATTGTACAAAAGGTTATGACCATTATACTATAAGTTGTCTGAGAAGAGTTTGAAAATAGCTTTTGAGAATTTTGTTCATCGCGAACGTGATGGGGGAGGGGGGTGGGGATTGCGAACGTGAAGAAGGGTCGCATGGGCAGTGTATAAGTTTGCAAAAATGGGTTTGGCTTATTTCATCTCATTTCCTCCATGGGAGTCGACCTAGGAGCGATTTTGGAGTTCCATCTTCATCATCTATGTCAAGGTAAGTGATTCCTACCTATTTCAAGTTAAATACTTGGTTTATATATGAATTTAGGCGTGAAAATTCATGAAAATTAGTAAAAATTTGAGATTTTGAAGAAAACCCTAGAAATTGGTATTTTTGAATTTTAACCACGAATTTGGCCATGAGATTGAGAATAAATTAGATATTTGAGTTCGTAATACTATGGGAAATGTTTGTCTTCAAAAAGTTTCGAAATCCGGGCACATGGGCCCGAGGGTGATTTTAGAGATTTTTCGAGCGAAGATGGAATTTGTTGTAAATTGAATTATAATAAGTATTAGAGTATATATTTATGGGTTTGCACATTTATTTGACTAGTTTTGGAGCGTTATGCACCGGTTTGAGGAGTAAAGAGGCTTTGGAGTCGGTTAAGGAATTTCGGAGCGAGGTAAGTCTCCTTTCTAACCTTATAAGAGGGAATTTACCCCATAGGTGAAATAATTCGATATGTGCTTCTATTTGTGGGGGCTACGTATGTATGTACGGAGTGACGAGAGTCCGTGCGTAGCTACTATTATGC
The DNA here is from genome assembly GCF_000715075.1 of Nicotiana tabacum. Classification (NCBI taxonomy): domain Eukaryota; kingdom Viridiplantae; phylum Streptophyta; class Magnoliopsida; order Solanales; family Solanaceae; genus Nicotiana; species Nicotiana tabacum. Next base: position 112,042,567 of record NC_134093.1, read on the forward strand.
TTATGTCCAGGTTGTCTAAGACCCAAATCACGTTATTATTTTCGATGCTTGCATCCTACTTGTTAATTTAACCGTTTAAAACATATTGGAACTTGATAAAAGAATTTCAAGAGGTTAAACTTCACCTACTTGGGTTTCAGACGGGTCACTTGACCGTTAATGAGAATTGATATTTCTTTGAACATCAAACCTAAATAAATCCTTGATTTGGTTGTTTGAATGTGTTTATCTTTTTTGGAACGGGCCGAACGCCTCAGCAGATTAAATAGATGCATCTATAGTTCGCGCCGTTCGATCCTCCGGCAATGCACAGTTTAATATTATGTTGGATCAGACCGTACGATCTTGGCATGATTTGTGCATGACATAATTGATTGTTTTGGAATTATTGATAATTGATATGGCCTCACTGGTCGGAGATATAAATTGTTAAAATATGAAAATAACTTTGGAAATCCCCTATTAAGAACTTCATGTAACTAAGTTTACAGTTACCTTATAAAATCCATAATTTATCATATTATCGGTATATTATTGTTGGCCATAGTAAGTGTCCGAGTTGACCCCTCGTCACTACTTCTTCGAGGTTAGGCGGGATACTTACTGAGTACACGTTGATTTACGTACTATACTTGTTGCACATTGTTTTTGTTGTGCAGGCACCTATATATTAGTGGCCTTGTGGGCGCAGCGGCATGATTAATGCAGAAAATTAGGTGAGTTGCATTCCATATTATGACCCGCATCCAGCAGAGTCTCCTTCAGAGTACTTGTATTTTCTTTTCTGTCCAAATTTGTATTCCGGACAGTTATTGTATTTTATTTTATTTTCTAGTAAATGCTCATATACTTGTGACATCAGGTTCTGGGAAGATTATAGAATACTCAGTATTGAAATTGGAAAACATTATTATTATTCTGTAAAGTTCGCCTTTTTACTAGTTAAGTTGAAGAAAATTTATGATTTCAAAAAAAAAATTAAAACGAGAATTTAATTAACTATTTAGTGTTGGCTTGCCTGACAGTGGTGTCCGGTACTATCACGACCTTTAATAGATATTACGTCATGACATCATAAATTAAACCATTTGGCATTTGGAGCTATGTACGAAAAGTTATTGGTACACTACAAGCTGTCCAGGAAGATGTTTGGAAATCGCGAAGAACAAATTTTTGTTGCACAGGGCTGAATTTGGAAGCTTATATCTAGAAATCTATAAGGAATTGGTAGATGACCAAAACATGCAAGTTGTAGATCTTGGTGTCTAGTTTTTAGAAAGATAAAGTATTTTTTATTTGGAGTTTTGTATAAAAAGTTATGACCATTATACTAGAAGCTATCCGAAAGAGTTGGAGAAGGTTGTTGGAAATATTATTCTTCGCGATCGCAGGAGAATGGCCGCGATCGCATAGAGTAAAAAATGCTGGAAATATTTTTGTCCTTCACGATCGTGGGAGTTTGGCCGCGATCACATAGGGTAAATGACTGGACAACAGAACTTAAATTCTAGAAATGGGATTTCGTCCTATTTTTCTCTTCTCGCGATTTTGAGCTCGGGTAAGACGATATTTGAGCGATTTTCACGGGAAAACATTGGGATAAGTGTTCATTATCCTATATTAATTATATTTCATGATTCCATACTCATTTACCTCATGAATCCGTGAATTTATGGAAGAAAAATCAAATTTTTATAAAATCTTCTAAAAATATAAAATGAAGATTTGAAGGTCAATCCGATGTCGGAATTTAATAATTTTTGTATGGTTGAACTCGTATCAGAACGGGTGTTTAGATTTTGTGAATTTTTCCGGGATTCGAGACGTGGGTCCCACTATCAAATTTTAAAATGAATTTCGGATTTTAATCCGAAAAATTAGTAAATTTATATGGAATTAATTCCTACGATTCGTGTTGAGTATATTGAATTATTTGTGACTAGATTTGAAGCTTTCGGACTCGAATTCGCAAGGCAAAGGCTTATTGAATTCTTGAAATTGGTTACGAAGCGAGGTAAGTGTCGTGATTAACCTTAACTTGAGGGAATAGAACCCTTGAATTATTTGTTATGTGAAATTCATGTGGACAATGTATAGGCGAGGTGACGGGTGTCTATACGTTATCAAATTAATAGTTTGCATAATTATTTAAAAATCATAACTTGTTTTAAGACACGAAATAATTGTTAAAATAATTATTTCTCTCATATCCCTTATCAAATATTAATTCTTGAATTCAAGCAATAATTGTTACATGCTTATTTGATTTATGTGTCTTAATTGTTACTTGACATTTAGCATATTAAATATGAAATTACCTATCTTCTCCCTGATTTTCCACAATTAATTGCTACTTATCATTATTATTTTCTAAATAAATTATAATCATTTTATGCTTTGTTGCCTAATAATTTTTTATTGAATGTGGTATTTATTGGAGTATTTTTATTACATTTAAAAGTTGTTAATTTATATTGTTGGAGCGGGTTGCATGCCGCAACGGAGATGAAAATGAATTTTATTGGGGGATCGGGTTGCACGCCGCAACAGATTATATTTTTAAGTTTATATTGTTGGAGCGGGTTGCACGCCGCAACAAAAATTTATTGATGAATTATATTATTGGAGCGGGTTGCACGCCGCAACAAAAATTTATTGATGAATTATATTATTGGAGCGGGTTGCACGCCGCAACGAAAATTTATTGATGAATTATATTGTTGGAGCGGGTTGCACGCTACAACGGAAATTGATTGAAATAATAATTGGTTATGACTGCCGAGTTGGCTTCAACTGTTGAAATGAGTTACCTGTTTTATTTCTTTTATTGTTGTTATTACTATTATTGCGTACAGGCTAATGTAAGTGACCTACCTTAGCCTCGTCACTACTTCGTCGAGGTTATGCTCGACACTTACAGAGTACATGAGGTCGGCTGTACTCACACTACACTCTGCACTTCTTGTGCAGATTTTGGAGTTGGTCCCAGCGGCGTACCATAGACTTGCTCGGATTTCAGCTACCCAGAGGAGACTTGAGGTATAACTGCACAGCGTCCGCAGTTCCGAAGTTCCCTTCTACTTTATTTTTTTTGTTGTGTGCTTTCTTTTAGACATCTTTATTTTCTTCAGACCCTTGTTTGGGTTATTCTAGAAGCTCATGCACTTGTGACAACAGATTCGGGGATGCATTTGGATGATTCGTTTGTTATGGTCTTCCGCACTTTATTTCAGTAATGAACTTTTATTTAATTTAATTTGTTTAAAAATTATTAAAATTATTCTAATGTTGGCTTGTCTAACAAGTGAAATGTTAGGCGCTATCACGATCCTGAAGATGGAATTTCGGGTTGTGACACAATCTCATTAATCGTATTGTTGGTTTGGTTTACATTATTTCGTGCATATGCAGCAAGTTTTGTACTTTCGCTCAATTCGATGTTAGGATTCTCAACATGATCTAAGATTAGATTAGGTGTTGGGTGAAAAAAAGAAAATGGATTAACAGCCGGCGAAAAAAGAGCTATTCCTATATCTACGCCACATTCTTCAACCAAATTATTTGCTTTCTTATATAACCCCGACCGCCGCTTAGAGAATGTAGTGTAGCGATCCTCTGGGCCTTCTATTCTTTCCAGAGGAATTGATTGGCGTCCTGCAGTCTTCTTCTCCTTATCCATTGCTAAAGTAAAATAAAATTTATTGCTCAATTGTTTTCATTAAATGTGGCTTACAGAAAAAGGTAATATCATGGGAATTTATATACGCATGTTGAGAAGTTATTCACAATAGTAATTGAATTTCTAGCCAAATATTAAACTAGAAAGTAATCTTCTTCATATTAAAAATTATAGTAAAAAATTTAAATTGATTTGATACTTAGAATATGATTTGCACGTCAGTAACATCAATCGAATCTGAAATTTTAAATTAAAAGAGGTAACTGGTTTAATATACTTAATTAAATTTACCAAGTAATAATTAATAATTGTGAACATAAATTGATGAAACATTGGTTACGTACCAACGACTTTCACACCGTTACAGTAACTAAATCAAATTTTTTACTTGCACAACCAGAAATAAATTTACCATTTTAACGTGAAAAGGAAAATATATTACCAATAGTGAAAATCAAGCATTCAACTTAATACTAACCAGATCTGAAATTTCAATTTAATTAGAAAATATTTTAATGTGCTTACCAAAGTAAATGTGAATATAACTAGAAGAGAAAAACTTTCAGATTTTATGATTTTAAAATTTTGGAAATGCATTAACATCAATAGAAAAAAAAGCTGGCACTTTACTTGGAAATGCACTTTACTTGGTAAAACAATTCAGTTATATTTTACATCAGTGGGAACTAAAAAATTAAAATTTCCCTTTATGGTGATTGATAATTATAAAGACATCCTGATTATAGGAATTAATAGATATATATCCCAAGTCTAATTAGAATTTTCTTTTGCAAATTTTGTGGAAAAATGTCAATTCATTAGATCTAGAAACCATATTAAATCATAAAAGAGACTTGAGTAAATTGTTGTCTTACAAAGAACTCAGATCTATTCTTAATCTTAGAAGATCCAAGTGAAATAATGTAAAACAAATATGAAAAGTTAAAGAAGAGACTTGTACATTATGTATATATGAATATATAAATACAATTGCACACGCACCTTAGATTAAACAGATATTTGATCTTTCAGATTGCAAAAAGGAAAAAAAGGCAAGATTTATGATAATTGTATCTTCTTATCATCGCTCCCATAACTACAAGTATGACCTGAAATCAAGTAAATATAATTTAAAATAAGCAAAAGTTGCAAATATGTGAATTTAATCAATATAAATAAATATATAAAACTTTTCAAAGGAACCGATGAGGAGGTGAACTATCAAATTTATAGTGTAATTGTATACTCTTGAATAATATGAAAGAAAAAGTATAATATCAACGTTATTCTCTTGAATTATGTGATTTTAGTTCACAGAGGAAGATGTAGCTTTTACAGTTACAGATATACAGCTAACCAATAGCTCGCGAATATTTGTATAAATATAGTATTGGAAAGAACGCAATGTATCTAATACCGTATTAAAAAAGAGTGAACTTATTTATGTCGTTTTATATTGATATTCTTAATTATCTCGAGAAGTGACTCTGTAATTACAATAGTAGTGATTTGTGCGTAGTCGTAAATGACCTCATTAGATTTACGAATTAATTCTTTTCTAATACTCGAATACGAAAAATATTATAAGGATTCTTTTTGGTCTTTAAATCTAAAGAGATTAGATTTTGAGTTTTAATTTTTTTTATAATAGGCAAGGCACCAAATATGCCCTTGAACTTTGAAATGGTCTAAATTTCCCTTTGTTCATAGTTGGGGTCTTGTCGTTACGAAAATAGGTTAGATTTGCCCTTATTAACTAACGGCAGAAGCTTTCCAATATATCAGACTTTTTTTTTATAAGGGAGTTCAACTTTGACCTTGAATTATGTGAAATTGTCCGAGTTTGCCCCGAATTTTGAAGAACTTGGTCATTATTGTCTTCTTCAACACAGAGAATCTCCAACGACAAGGTCTTTATTTCCTAAGCTCAAATTAATCACCCTCACTAGGATTTTTCTGGCCATCATATTGAAAAATTTCCAAATAAAATAGTTTCAAATGGATTTTCATGCCAACAAAATCATTGTAAATAATTTCATTGGTAATTATTATCTGCAACAACAAAAACAACAACAAACCCAGTATAATCCCATAAGTGGGGTCTAGGAAGTATAGTGTGTATGTAGACCTTACCCCTACGGTGAGGGAGAGAGGTTGTCTCCGATAGACCCCTGACACAATGAAAGATGAAGAAAAAGCAGTAGCAACAAGCAGTAACAACAACAAGATATTAAGAAAACAAGCAGAATGATCAACATGTAGTAATATAGATTTATCAATAATAAAATACAAGGCTAAATACTAATACTACTGGTATGGGAAAGACAAACACTCAACTATCTACTAACCTTCTACCCTAATTCTCTACCTCTACTCCAGAAAAGTTATTCAGAGATATTTTATCTGCAAGTAAGTTACACGGGGATTGTAAATACATATATAAGTTGTGAACTTTTCCGCAATTATTATAGAAACTTCACAAGAAAATTTGATAAAAACTTGTGAACAAAAGGAATTCTCATAAGGATTTTGATCAATTTCAAATCCTGGCTCCGCCTACATTATCCAAAAGTATGTTCTATTGGAGTAAAAAGAGGAAGACAATTAGATATAAAACGGAGTTGTAACGACCCGACTTGTCGTTTTAAGAATTTACGTCCCCTTCAGCAGCTTAAGGTCCCGAGTTTGGCTTTCAGATGATATTGAAAGAACAATTCTTATTTTTGAAGCTTAAATGAGAAGAGTTAGACCGGAGTTTGTCTTTTGAGCAAACGACACTGGATTGGAATTTTGATGATGTCAATAGCTTCGTATGGTGATTTTGGACTTAGGAGTGTGTCCGGATATTTATTTGGAAGCCCGTAATTGATTTTGGCTTCTTCATCGTCATCAATCATAACAATGTCTATGACCGTCCCAGAAGGAGAACCAGGCATCATCGCCACCAGAGATAGTTCGGGGAGAGCAGTATTCGCCCACTTATTCTTCTCCCCGACAACGTAGGAATGTCTTCTCTTCGGTTGCTTATCTTCTGGCCGAGGGCTTCGTGAAGATGTGGTTGCACCCGAAACATGCCCGGAGATATTTGTTCGAGTGAGAGCATCGTGAAGCAGCCTTGCTGCATCAGCAGGATCAGCCAAAACGTCCTTGTCACAGCCCAACATCCGTTAAGGCCGTGATGGTGCCAGATATCACTGTCAGGCAAGCCAACAATAATTACTCAATTGGGTTCTCATTTTTTTTTATTATTTTTGAAATCATATTTTCCTTCAGCTTAACAAGTAAAGAATAGGATTTACAAAGTAACTAATATTAATACTTTCAATATAATCAATAAAGAATAACCCATAACCACTCCAAAAAACCGGTGTCACAAGTGCATGAGCATTTACTAGGGAGTTAAAATAAAATACAACATCTGTCCGGAATACAAATTAGACAGAAACAATATATAAATAACTTTGAAGGAGACTGTATTGGCTGCGGATCGTAAAGTAGAATGCAGCTCACCTGAGTCCGCGTATTTTTTAACCACACCTCTGCGCCCACAAGGCCGCTAGATATATCTGTACCTGCACAATAAAATGTGCAGCAAGTGTAGCATGAGTACGAAAACAACGTGTACCCAGTAAGTATCAAGTCTAATCTCGAAGAGGTAGAGACGAGATGGCCGACTTTGACACTCACTAAGAGACAATAATAATAAATAAAATAAAAATACCAATATCTAGATCGACATGAATTATAGAATTTACAATAAATTTCTTTAACCAACAGAAATAATTAAATTGCTTCAATTCCAATAAATTTTCAATTGATCAATTAGCCTCATTTACAGGAACAACAATAATTTCCTTAACAAGCAGAGATAATTAATTCTTTCAATTCCAATAATTTTCAATTTATCAATTAGCTTCACAAGCAGCCATAAACTATCAAAGTATCGTGTAATTAATATTATTAGGTACGATTTCTGCCTAGGTCGTACGGCCCGAACCAGAGTGTCGTGTACATTGCCGAGGGACGTGAGGCGCGATCCATAGATGCATCTATACTGCCAAGGCATTCGGCCCGCTCCACAAAAAAGGAGGACATTTTCTTATGTACCTCCGGAATGAGAGTATGTTTATTATAAGATTAATTCAAGAGGATGAACAATTTCTTTTAACAATTAATTAATTTAAACAGAAATTAAGCATATGAGATTTTCATATTTTACTATCTCTCACTAATAATTTATAATATATATCAAATAATTTAATTAAACAACGGATACAATTTACACAAGTAATTCATGCTTTGAGTCCTAAACTACCCGGACTTTAGCATTAATAGTTGCTACGCACGGACTCTCATCACCTCGTGCGTACGTAGCCCCACAATTAGAAACAATTATTAATTTAATTACCTATGGGGTAATTTGCTCCTCATAAGATTAGACAAGAGACTTACCTTGTCTCAATGTCCACTTACATTCATGATGTCGTGTAAAAATCCCAATTCGGTGCCGAAAATCCGAAACTATCCAAAAGTTATATGAAATAATTAATACATGTTAAATAAATCGAAATTTATCTATTAAATAAATTACCCTATCCATAATGGTAAAATTCTTAAAATTCACCCCGGGCCCATGTGCCCGGATTCTGAAAGATTTCGTAGGAAATCGTTACCCATAACCTCAAGAACTCAAATATACCATTTCCATCCAATTCCATATCCATTTTCATGGTTAAAATCTAAAAATACCAATTCTAGGTTTTTGTTCAAAATCCCAAATTTCTACAAATTTTCATGTCTAAATCCGTGTATAATCCTTGTATGTAACTCACAACTAGTAGAAATCACTTACCTCATGCTTGATGATGAAATCCCCTCATCAAAACCTCCAAACATCGCCCCAAGCCATGTGAAAATGGGTGAAATGAACTCAATCCCCGCTTAAAAAAAACGTTCTGCCCAGCCCAGGTCCGCCCTTCTTCGCGTTCGCGACCAAAGCCTCGCATTCGCGAAGGCCAAAGGTTTCTGACCCCAATTTTCTCTTCGTGTTCGCGTCCTACCGGTCACTTTCGCGAAGGCTAGCTGCCTAGACCCCTCGCATTCGCGTTCGCGTAGGCCAAATGGCCTTAGGCTCAGCTCATCCTTTCTTCTTCATGTTCGCGATAGCCCCTTCGCGTTCGCGTAGTTTCCTTAGTCAAACCCTCGGCGCTCGCGACCTACACCTCGCGTTCGCGAAAGCCAAGATGGCATCCACCATTTTCCTTCTTCGCGTTCGCGACCCCTATGTCGCGTTCGCGATGAGTAATTTCCTCCAGCCCACAAATCCTTATTCGCGAACGCGATCTCCTTCCCGTGTTCGCGATGAAGGACACTGGAACCAGCATCAGCAACAGAAAAACATGGGGAAAATGACCCGAAAAGAACCCAAAACACACCTAAGGCCCCAGGGACCCCGTCCAAATATACCAACCAGTCCCATAACATAACACAAACTTTCTCGAGACCTCAAATCACATCAAACAACATCGAAATCATGAATCCCACCCCAATTCAATCGTAATGAACTTTAAAACATTAAACTTCTACAATCGATGCCGAAACCTATCAAATCATCTCCGATTGTCCTCAAATTTGGTACACAAGTCACATTTGACATTACGGACCTACTCTAACTTTAGGAATCGGAATCCGACCCCAATATCAAAAAGTCCACTTATGGTCAAACTTCTCAAAAACCTTCAAATTTCTAGTTTTAGCCAATTGACTCCAAAATGACCTACGGACCTCTGAATCCACTTCCAGACGCTCTCTAAATTCCAGAATCACCATACGGAGCTATTCCTAGACTCGGAATCCCAAACAGACATTAATAACGCTGAAATGCACTTCAACCCAAATTTATGAAATTCTTTCAAATTGTCAACTTCCATAATATGCGCCGAAACGCTCCCAGGTCATCCAAAACTCGTTCCGGACATACGTCCAAGTCCAAAATCATTATACGAACCTGTTGGAACCTTCAAATCCCGATTCTGAGGTCGTTTACTCAAAAGTCAAAGTTTGGTCAACTCTTCCATCGTAAAGCTTCCAATTTTAGAAAATTTCTTTCCAAATCAACTCCGAACTTCCCGAAATTTAATTCCGACCATACGTACAAATCATAACACCTGAAATGAAGCTACTCAATGCCTCTAACCGCTGAATGACGCACTAGGGCTCAAAACGACCGGTCGGGTCGTTACATTCTCTCCCACTTAAATATACGCTCATCCTCGAACGTGCTAAGAACTGCTCTGGAGTTGTCCGAAATCACTGTTTAATACCTCGTGCACTTACTCGTACTGCCACAAGCTAGTATGAAGATTCTCCCTTTTTACGTAGCCAAATAAGCCTTAGAGTCAAATTCTAACATCTAGAATTCTCTGCCAGGCCTGTTCCCATCATACGAACACCGTATCAATCACTACACGATGCACCGATACAGGATTGCATACCTTTGTCGAATTCATACTATGCACAGCATAAATCACATGACCATAATAACATCCTCTGATAACAATAGCCAAAATTCCACGAATCTTGTGCTCACAATGCACCTCATGACATATATAAGTCTTGTTCCAAATTTTTGCAATACAGCCATGATGGAAGAGATGTGTAGAAATTCATAACCAACTGAAGAGTCAACAAATCATTGAATCTCTCCCTTTGACTAGAATCATCACCCCATTATGAACCAAATAATGGTATTTTCTCTTTAATATACTTCATATAATCCGATCGCACTGATCCCAGATCCAAAAATCTCGTCTCACCCAGTATAAGCTGCTCAGGCAACAAGCCACCCCAGACATGACCAAAATTCACATATGATGCCGCAATGTGCCAATAAGCTACAAACTCGAACGTGATACATAAGGAAAAATGAACTCTGGAAAGAACTACTCAACCCCCGTAACTAATTTAACAACTGAAAAGATGTCATAAATCTTTCTCAGAAAATGCTAACAAAACACACAGGAATAGATATAGGGAAATGTGCCCAACATAACGCTTTTTCGGCATGCAACCCAATTCACATATAATACCCGTGGCGGCGTGCCACCAGATCCAATCATGTTACCCATGGCAGTGTGCCACCTGATCCACACGCAATAATCTAAGGAAAACACAACTCGAACCATAACGCTTATACTCACGAATGCCTGAATATCAACCATAAGCACGCCAAATGCATAATGTAAATCTTGGGGAGACGGATAACGTCACACGCTATAAAACTCAAGTACATCTAAGGTGTGATATATGATCTGCATCTTGAAAGCCATCCTGCTCACATAATACCATCGATGTGCAGGACCTCAACACTTTGTACAAATAATCAAGTCGTCTCACAGCCCACATGGCATAATAAAGTATCATCTGAAATAGCTAGCGACGAAATTAACATTCCACACCCGAATATTCTTCCATAAGGAATGCTATGCTGAATGAACACACCCAAGATGGTGTAGAGTAAACATCCACATTTGGATCTATCAACAGACCTCAAACTGTTTCTGATCATACCATGCTTAGGTAAATAATCTCCCAAGGATCCACAATGACCCTTTTCCTATGACACGCAAGAACAACCATCAAATTTGAAACAAACTTTCACCATTCTCAATCAACTGAATAGAGCGCCCTTCAGGCATAATTTCTCAAATTAGTGATAGTACCACAATCTCCATACTTGATCTCGATCTCTGATCAATTAAGTGACTACAGGTCATACTTATACAATCTTCCCGTGGAATACGCTCCCACAAGTCTACACATCCATACCACCAGCCACACAAATGTTGAAAAGCGAATCTAGGATCTGCATATCAATACACAAAGCCTCTTACACATGATACCGATCTCACGTGACGCTGAAGACAATAATAGCTTGCTTTAAACCTTTAAATCCTTTTCTGCTCGTCCGAGCTTGTGGCATTCTTGTCAAAACCGAACCGCAACTTCGATCCTCAACTTCCAATTCCATACCTCTCATCGTACTTAGCATGCCAATACACGAGGGTACAAGAATTCCATCATCACTCTAGAACCACAAATAGACCAAATATTTCACCATATAGCAACCTTTTTCTTAACTCAATTCAGGAGAACCATTGCAACACGCTGTTGAATTCCCATAACCGCAGGAAATAAACTCCTCAAGTAGTGGTCTAAACCACCATAATACTTCTAGGATTCATCTACCCCATAAGGCTATTTGAATCAACTACCTCCCAAACCAATCAGTTATTGGTGGCTGTCAAGCTTGCACGTATAACCACAAATCACATGTTATAACCTCACACACCGGATGAACCGATCATTGCCACGATCACGCTGATTCAGCCATTGCAACCGACCCAACTTCTTTAAATTTACCCTTGACATGCCTTAGAAATAACGTTAGTTCCATTCAAAACATATTGAACTCAATCCGCACTCATCCAGAGTGACCCAAATCGCGAGACTACATCATCTCAATACTCATGAATCACTTCATACCTTTCTCCAGCGCACGATAGCATCTCCGACTGGTATACACATTATGCAGAACCTCCCGTAAATCCTAAGCCATTTCTTCCTTTCCTCCAGTACTGCATCGCTTACCCGATAATAACATAGAACACTCCAAGTCCCGTTCGCAATCCACTATAGAACTCGATCTCTAACCATACTACGGACCCGAAATCTTTAAGTACGAGACTTAAATTCTTGAACTCACTGAACCGTTGCTAAGAGTCACCCATTCTGACCTAGTCTCGAATATAACCAAACTCCATTGCCCTTCTGGTACATGAATACCCTCACAAAGAAGCACTCGACTGGATCACTTTCCTTATACATCACCTCCACATGAAGCATAAACCCTGAGTCTTCCCAAAGCCTGAACATGAATCGATAAAACCAATTACAACACACATTCCTCAAATCCTTTGCTCAAATTACCATTGATGTTATCTTTCCTTAGTCGTAATGACCTATCAATATGTCGATAACCAGAAACCTCATAAGTAGATAACCATGCAATCAAATCGTAGATGGTGGGGCTCTCCCACTTAGCTTGAAGCTACAATTACATAACCCTGGAACCCACCAAGACTCCTTATCCCCTATTGACACAATCTCGCATAATCGACCCACTAAATTCCTCGCAATCCTTATGTTAAACATTTCATGAACATTCTGAATCACTAGCCACATTCACATACTTGACCTCTTAATGGATAGTCAGTAAAATTCTTCGTTGAAGATCCATCAACACTATGCAACCGCTAATCCACTCACAGGAGATATCCCACCTGTGGAAATTCCATACTGACATCCTCCAATAACGCTGCACCGAGTACTATTACCACGAAACCAATAAACCATCCTGAGCCCATGCTCGTTCACCAGCTGTACAAGTCCGTTTACTCCCTGTTGACATCAACTAAAGGTGCAATGATACATCCCAATCCAAAGTCATGTTGCATCCCACTACTTATTAAGCAACTCCCCCTGTCACGCCCCAATCTTCCTCAATATAGCAGCCAATATTACAACTTAAGTCTGTAGACCTAGTCACTGTCCATTATGAATCCCAAATCACTCCAAACTTTCCTTAAGACGTGTAACTATCCTACCACGTAACCCATATGCTACCTTGCCACTCTCCCACTTTGGTCAAACCCTCTCCTTTAAGCAACTACTCGACTTCTGTTTCTCACACTTGGCCTTCTAGAATTTTAACCACCGCAAGACACCTCTCACATGTCCTTCCTCATCGTTCGCTGCCCAGTTGTTGCCTTAACTCAAAAATCTGTCTCTGTAGCACTTGAACCAATATATCGCTACCAGCTTTAAACCTCTCCGAAGATCATCCTTCTCGAGACATCAACACTAGGAACACCGATTTGATCCTGAACCACTGCACAACGTGATTTCTGACAACTGCTCCCCCGACACCAATTCCTAACACCCCGCCGTGAAGGCAAGTTAAAGAGGACCATAACACTGGCGAACCTTAACGCATTTAACAAGGCGATGACACCATATCATAATTGAAAACTCTACCATGCTCGAAAATATCAAACCTTATTACTCCATCAACCCCAAACCTGAACATTCATCATACGATTACCATTCCTTTGCTGGGATTAAACGTCGAACCTTTACATCATGTACTAAGAATAATCTTCTTTCAAGTCGTTCACTGCGTCGGTACATAAAAGAGCAACTCACCATACATCAATTTTGCGAGATAATAACTCATGAACATCGTAGTAACCTATACGTAGCCTCAAAACCATCCGAAATATAGCTACTGAGATGAAATGACAGAACATCATTCTGCAAGGAGACAACAATAGACCAATCAATTACGCTGGGAGAAACATCATGCACCACATATGTAGTACCATTACAATTCCTCAATTCCCAATTTATAACAAGCGTTTCACGTCACATAAGATCGAGTAGGAAAGAAAAAAAAGCATAAGACTCAAAGGAATCAAATCGCACGATGAGGAATCAAGAAGGGAAATGCTCCTAACAACCCTGTAGCCTCTCGAAGATAAGTACAGACGTCTCCGTACCGATCCGCAAGACTCTAATAGACTTGCTCACGACTCGTGAGACTTAAGTGAACCTAGTGCTCTGATACAAAGTTGTCAAGACCCAAAATCCATTAAGGCCGTGATGGCGCCGGACATCACTGTCAGGCAAGCCAACAATAATTACTCAATTGGGTTTTCACTGTCGACCATAAGAAATGTCGACCATAAGAAATGTTTGGTTTTCGGCTAATAGTGAATGTGGATGATAGCATCTTAATGAAATTAAGTCTTTGTTATAGATCTTAATCATTCAGACCTATGCAGACCCATTCAGTGGTTGTGAAATAAAAAAAAACAAACACACTTAATGATTAAGATCTGAATAATTAAGATTCAGACTTAAAAAACAAACATAGTTAATATCCCAAATGTTCGTGATCGTGATGCACACCTCTGTAGCCAAAAACCAGAAACTAAAAATGGCCTAGAAATGATCCGAAACTCACCCGAGCCCCTCGGAACCCCATCCGAACATACCAACACGTTTCAAAACAAATTAGGAACCTACTCGAAGCCTCAAATCACATATACCAATATCGAAACGACGAATCGTACCTCAATTCAAACTTAATGAATTTTAAATCTTTCAACTTCCAAATCTCGTGCCGAAACATATCAAATCAATCCAAAATGAACTCAATTTTTGCGTACAAGTCATAAATGACATATCGAAGCTACTGAAATTTCCGGAATCATAATCCATAGTCGATATCATTAAAGTCAACTTTTGGTTAAACTTCCAAACCTTTAATTTCTTACTTTCGCCATTTCAAGTCAAATTCAACTACGGACTTCAAAATAAATATCCAAACACACTCCTAAGTATAAAATCACCATACAGAGCTATTGGAACCATCAAAACTCCATTCCGGAGTCATTTGCACAAAAGTCAAACTCCGTTCAACCCTTTTCATTTAAACTTCCAACATGAATTTCATTCATCCAAACTAATCCCTAAACACCTGAAAACCAAATCCAACAATACACACTGGTCATAATACATCATATAAAGCTATTCAAGACTTCAAAAAGTTGAAAGGAGCGTAAATACTCAAAATGACCGGTTGGGTCGTCACATTCTCCTCTACTTAAACATACATTCGTCCT
This sequence comes from Nicotiana tabacum, assembly GCF_000715075.1. NCBI lineage: Eukaryota > Viridiplantae > Streptophyta > Magnoliopsida > Solanales > Solanaceae > Nicotiana > Nicotiana tabacum. The sequence goes on from NC_134093.1 coordinate 112,057,990, forward strand.
CGAACATGCCAAGAGTTGTTTCCAAGCCATCAAATCACTATTTCATTTTACCACATGCCACCCTATTCCATATAGGCCTGACAACACAACATAATTGAAGATCATTACTTTAACCTTAGTCCGTAAAACATAGAACCCAAATTTCCAGCATCTAGAGATTCTTACAAGAAACGAATCTCACATCTACATAATGTATAAGTCCGAACAAGCTGTATCAAGACATAACCATAACCCCAGATATAATCACATAACATACTACACAACTCGCATGCTCGCAGCATCATTCCGGATCACAGTAACTACTTCAAACCATATAAGTACTAGTATTAAACCCCACATTCCACAGAACCCCATTCCAAAACCTTCGTACGTTGCCGATAATGAAAGAAACATACATGAACTCACAACCACTCACCAGATCAACAGGTCACAGAGCTTTCCCTCTTTCAACAAGTACCATAGCCAATTGTTTAAGCCGAATCCTAAATTATTCTTCCAACACACAGTAATCAAACATAATAGTATTCATTCTCAGTCCAGTGACCTTATATAAACAAGCACAACTATTCAAGCTATTCTGGTGTAATCCTGCCTTTTTAAAAACAGACACAGAACAATATTTAAAACCAACTCATCAAATTTTGTGAGAAGAATATCTGTGTGTACAGGTGCACAATTTTCTCAAATTGACATGATCAGGAAATATCATAGCATGAAGAGGAAAGAAACAATTAATTAGATAAATGATCAAGGAAATGCAAATTCCACACGTTCCACGGATAACACATATGCCAATAATATCAATATATGGATCTGCATGGATAACTCAAGTGCCAATAACATAATCAGCCCGACATGGTCACAAGCCTCCAGCCCAAGCAAATCATACAGGAGCAATCAAGAAAGTACACATGTATATGACAAATGAAATAGGATTCTCATGCTCCTTGACATGTATAAATAACACGCCATAGTGTAGGCATGTGCAAAGTGTGCTATCAAAGCTAAAATCGGCAAGTTATCGCAGAATTAGTAACTACCAAGTTTATTCAAGGAATTAACCTCTCTCTACCCTCAAGTATAGTCCAGATAGTTCTCAACAAAGGTACGAATATGAGAATGTTATAACTTTACGCTTAACCGTCAACTCTAGGCATATCATAGCCTACCCATTTTCCCGAGCATGAATAGTTTCCCCAGTGCTCGCACATAGGCTCAAACCCCAACACCTATGCGCACTCATAGCGCGTAGCTATCATAAATAATCCATGCAACTAGTGCCTCAACCGAGTTTAAATAAGATACTCACCTCAAATAGGCCGCAACCAGAAATAATATGCTTATGAGAACTCCAGTCTCCAAATTCATCGAACACATGAACCACCGTAAGTGATCACAACTCCAGCACTGGAATGACTATCACATCCTTCATGCACGATCATCCTACTAGGAATACTTCCATAATTCTTCTGTACCACATAGCAATAATTTGAACATCAACAGTCTATCAACCAGGTGAGTACCGCAATACCAATGAACATCCGTAAGTCAAAACACAATGCGCCTTCTGAAATGCGCACTCTTCCCAAGAATTACCGAGCAGTTATAACATTCATCTAAACATCTGAAACTGACCATGCTGTCCAAAATTCGTGATCTTCCCTTCAATACTAAACTGACACCTTGTACATGTAAATCTTAATCCCGCATAACATACCATATCTATCATGCCATCATGTCAAAAACTCGAGAATCTCATTATCAACTCTGACTCTCAAGAAAATTACATACACGGTTAGTTAGAAACCTTCCATTTTCTCCCATACAAGAGGAAATCACAATACAAAATATGTTTCTCACGCCGGTAGGACATATCCATCTTAAACAGTGGTAGAAACCATTGAGAACTGTCCGAAACCCATTTGAACATAACCAAACTATTAGAGATGAATCTCCCTAACTCTACCAAGCCACACAGGTTGTCAGATTTGATAGTATTGCCATAAAATACCCATAAAGCCTCACCTCATCATAAGAACCAAAAGAACCGAGCATACAGTTACCATACTAGTCCAGCCTACTACCCAATCGTCCTATTTTCTCTGAGTTTCTTCTGAATTACCCCCAAGTTGACACTTCTCCTTTTCAGAACACCACGCTCCTTATCCAAAGCTCATTACAAGACATCCTAACATAAAACCACACAACCCTAAGGCCCATAAGCCATTGTATTATTCCTAAGCACCCCCAACAATGCCATAACCGAAACACCCACTCTGAAAATACCTTATATGAATTTAAAATCATTATTTTTACCTTTCTTATGCTGAAATGTAGAACCCATAATCATACAAAATTAACGCATGTCCCGGCACCATCCAATGTAACTAACCGATCCTAGAGATATACAAATCCGAAAAATTCTCAATTACTTACATATAAATCTTTAACTCTTTAGAACCTTCTTGAGAGTCATCCACTCTGCTCAAATATAAATTGCACTGCCTGAACGGGCCGAAATACACGTGCTCCATTATCTTAACAACACTCAAAGAGGTAATCCTTGTCTTAACACCACCGATCAAATTCATACTCCGTGCGCACTACATCCTTCACAAATAACAACTCACCCATCTCATAATTTTATATACTCATAAAGTGCAATATAACCCGTATTCTGGAATTTTCTTACTCGAGTCATCCTCCATCTCAACCTCTGCAAGTCATAACTAATCCACAAGTATGCCTCAGACCAAAACTAATACAACACATAATCGTGCAATCAAATCGTAGATAGTAGACTCCCCCACTTGGTTCAAAGCCACATAACAAAATACTCGATAACTCACAATACACACACTCTATTACAACCATAATACCGCAGTGAGTTGAATAAAAATTCTTCTCAAGCTCATGCAACACCAATCATAAAATACCTTAATTATCCGCTAAGCTCGCATTTATTCTCTCGACAGTCAAGTCAACTTTTTCAACCAGATTCAAATTCAAATCTCAACACATATACCCCGTTGGTAGAAAAACAACTCTCCACTTAACATTATAACGGACACACCTACGTAGATTACTCCACATATGATAACCCTCCTACATGGCCTCAAATCGGCATCTGGCTATACCCTTTCGTAGCCACAATTACTATGCAATCACTTAATCTTCCTGAGTCCAAACTCATTAACAAGGCATGAGAGTTTAATTTGTCCCACAATTTAACAACGTAAAAGATACCTCAATCATCCGCTAAGATCATGAAACACCAAACATAAAATACCTCAAACATCCGCGAAGCTCACATTTATTCTCTCGACAGTCAAGTCAACTTTCTCAACCAGATTCAAATTCAAATCTCAACACATACACCTCGCTGGTAGAAAAGAAACTCTTCACTTAACATTATTAGGGACACACCTACGTAGATTACTGCATAGGATATAACCCACCTGCATGGCCTCAAATCAGCAACTTACTATACCCTTTCGTAGTCACAATTACTATGCAATCACTTAATCTTCCTGAGTCCAAACTCATTAACAAGACATGAGAACTTAATTTGTCCCACAATTTAACAACGTGAAAGATCATTCAACACATTCATACTCGAAACTATATGTCAAATCAATATAGACATCAAGCACACAATGGCCCTTTTTACATCTCAAGAAACTCTTCTCGTCACATTCAAACCATCACATAGTCATTCAACTGCTCATCTAGCCACAAATATCACTCATAGGGACACTACCGGACGCATAAGTCCAAACACACAAGTTCTCACAACCGAAACTACCGAGCTTAAGCTGCGGTCAAACCCTGATCTCATTAGATTTATGAATTAATTCTTTTTTATTACTCGAATACGAAATTTTTTTAAAGATTCTTTTTGGTCTTCAAATCTAAAGAGATTAGTTTGAGTTTTAATGTTTTTTATAATAGGCAAAGCACCCAATATGCCCCTAAACTTTGAAATGATCTAAAGCGCCCTTTGTTCATAGTTGGGGTTAGATCAACTCTTGTCGTTATGAAATAGGTTAGATTTGCCCTTTTTAATTAATGGTAGAACCTTTCAAATATATTAGACTTTTTGCTTTCTAAGGGAATTCGTCTTTGACCTTCAATTATGTGAAATAATCCGAGTTTGCCCCTGAATGTTGAAGTACTTGGTCATTATTATCTTGTTCAACACTAAGAATCACTAACGGCAATATGTCACGACCCAAAACCCAATCAGCCGTGATGACACCTAACCTCACCCGCGAAGTAAGCTAAATAACAACAATCCAATTCAATTAATATTTAAATGTCTCTAATACACTCCCCAAGGATTGGTAGTACAAATCATGAGCTTCTAATTTTAGAATTTATAAAGCTGGTGTGAAATAAAAGTACGTCATATGTCTGAAGTATACATGAACAAATTAAAAATTCTAAAGCTACCATGAACAAGAGGCAGCAATGACTGGAATGTAGGTACATCTTCAAATCGAGCTCTCACTGTACGTAGCTACATCAGCATCAGAAATATGTACGCAAGGTGCAGAAGTGTAGTATGAGTACAACATACCCCATGTACTGAATAAGTAACAAGACTAACTATAACAACCCGACTTATCATTTCAAGAATTTAAGTCCCGTTCGGTAGTATAAGGCCCTAGACAAATTCGTATTATGTGTATTGACTTGTGTACGTTGTTAAATTCAGTTACCGGATGATTCAGAGTGATTTGGGACACATGATCCCTTAAATAGAAGCTTAGGTCTTAGGATTTTGATCGTAGTCAGAATTGTATGAAAATGACTTCGAAATGGAGTTTTGTCAGTTACGTTAGCTCCTTTGGGTGATTTTAGACTTAGGAGAGTGTCCGGACTATGAATCTGAGGACTGTAGCTGATTTAGGCTTGAAATGGCGAAAGTCAAATTTTTGGAGATTTGGATCGGAAGTGGACTTTTTGATATCGGGGTTGGAATCTGATTTCGGAAGTTGGATTAGGTCTGTAATGTCAATTATGACTTGTATGCAAAATTTGAGGACAATCGGACGTGATTTGATAGGTTTCGACATCGATTGTAGAAGTTGAAGTTTCAAAGTTCATTAAGTTTGAATTGGGGTGCGATTCATGATTTCGATATTGTTTGATATGATTTGAGGTATTGAGCAAGTTTATATGATTGAGTGACTGGTTGGTATGATTGGACGGGGTCCCGGGGGCCTCGAGTGTGTTTCGAGGAGGTTTCGGATCATTTTGGGCTGTTTCGGAACTGACGTATCTGGTATCTGGTTTCCTTCTTCGCGAACGCGAAGAGAGTCCCGCGTTCACGAAGAGGAATTTTGAGGATGCTGAATTTGGCCTTCGCGAACGTGAAGGGATGTCTGAAGAACTTAAGCGAATGCGAGGGGCCAGTCGCGAATGCGTAGAAAGAAGGAGGGGGACTGTGCCTGGAGTCATTAGCCTTCGCGAATGCGAAGCTTCAATCGCGAAGCAGTAGGGCTTGAAGGCATCGCGAACGCGGGGTCTTGAATGCGAACACGATGCTATGCATGGGCAGGCCTACGCGAACGCGAAGAAGAAATTGAGGCAGCTGGGTTTTTGGCCTTCGCGAATGCGAGATAGAGGTCGCGAAGGCGAAGAAGGCGTACCTGGGCCGAATTAAAAGCCCCAAAACGGGGGTTTAAGTTCATAACACAAAATCAAATTGGGAGCTCAGTAGAAGGCGATTGTTGGAGAGATTCTTGCGTGGGTGTTTGGGGTAAGTGATTCTTACCCAGTTTTGATTAATTTCCATGATTATACCTTTTAATCCATTTAATTCGGATTTAAATGGAGGAAAGTCAAGATTTTTGTAAAATCTTCCAAAAATAAAAATTTAAGATTTGGAGGTTGAGTTGTTATTGGAATTCGATAAAATTGGTATGGTTGAACTCGTATCGGAATGGGTGTTCGGATTTCATGAAAATTATGTCGGGTTCCGAGGGGCGGGTCCCGCGTTGACTTTTGTTGACTTTTTGGAATAAATTTGTAAGTCGACATATTCTATTCGGAATTATTTCCGATGAATTTTAATGAAGTTATACAATGGAATTGGATAGATTTGAGCTATTCGGAGGTCAATTCTACCAAGAAGGCACTTTTGGAATATCAACATAACTTCAATAAGGTAAGTGTCTTGCTTAGCCTCGAGTGGGGAAATTACCCCTTAGGCATCGAGTCTTATGTGCCATTTGTGAAATGTGAAAAGTCATGTACGCAAGGTGACGAGTACGTACTCAGGATTATATGTGCAAAATTCATTGAGTTAAAGTCTTAGGCAAATTGTGTAGTAATTTGAATAATTGTTAGCATTTATTAAATCATCTATTTGCCATGCCTAAATCATTGTTGTTGAATTTGTTTTTATATGACAATTTGATGTGATTGTTACTTAAAAATTTATGTAATTTCGTGAGTATTGTTGGTTTGATATTTCTTGGAATTTAATTTCAATATGAATTTTCCCTATGCAAATAATCAATTAAGCAAGTTTAAAAAGAAGTGTTAATATAATTATCTAAGTTTGGATTAATGAAGGTTTTTTGCTTTATGCTGAGTAATTTCTATCTTTGTTGATTGTTTTATTTTGGTTGTTATACACATTGTGTGGGGTCTTCAGTTATTTGTTGTGAAGTTAATTGATTTGGTTGTATCTTTGGAATTTTGGTTGTAGCCATTGGGAAAATTGTGACATGAATTGATTTTGTTATGTTGCCGTGATAATTTCCCGTGTAAATTATTTTGTTGTGTGAGTTATTATTTTGAGGATATAAGGGTGGCATTTCACCGTTGATATTATGTTGGGTATAAGGGTGGCATTTCACTGTTGTCGTGTTTGTTGGAATATTGTCTGGGCGGAGCGATAAGGGTGGCTATAGGAGCGATAAGGGTGGCAATAAGAGTGTTAAGGGTGGCTACTGATATTGTCAGAGCGGAGGGATAAGGGAGGCTATTATGGGAGTGATAAAAGCGGCTATAGGAGAGATAATGGTGGTTATTGTCAGGGACGATATATGATGATGTGGAGTTGTGGTGTCGATAACTTTCATGGGATGTTGTGATTTTCTTGTGTTTATTTTTATACCTTGTGCGATTTGTCTTGTTGTTGGTTAATTGATAACAATTTGATTTATATTGAAATTGAGAACCTGTGGCTATTGCCAAGCGGATTATAAAATGAAATGTGGGCACGAGGTGCCGTGAGTAAATAATGAGGATATTGGCACGTGAATTGTCCGTGCAGTTGTGATATGAAATGTGGGCACGAGGTGCTATGAGTAAAGGATAATGATATTTGGCACGTGAATTGTCCGTGCAGTTGTGATATGAAATAAGGGAACGAGGTGCCGGGAAAATATGATGATTTAATTATGGGTACGAAGTGCCATGGAAATATATGAAAAAGGGCCGAGACCCGTATTTTTAAGATTATGAAATGAGGTGTCACAGGGTGACTTCTTAATTGAAAGAATTATATTCAAAATATTTATTTGGAAGGATTTTATTTAGAAAGTATTATATGAAAGAGTTGTATTTGAAAGATAATTATTTGAGGAAATTATATTTGAAAAGATTTATTGAAAGAATTATATTTGGAAGATAATTATTTGAGAAAATTATAATTGAAAGAGAGTTAATTCGAAGAATTATACGTGAAATACATTTATTTGAAGAACTTGATTTAATTGGGTGTAATTGTATTTATTAATTGTTGAGCGATAGTAGTGGTGTTATTGTTGTCTTGCTATGCATACCACTGGTTGTTTTATGTTGCCCTTATTGTTATTTGTTTCCTACTATTTTGTATATTATATTGCACAGATTATTAGACTAGTGAGTGTCTTGACTGTACCTCGTCTCTACTCCACTGAGGTTAGTCTTGATACTTACTGGGTACCGACTGTGGTGTACTCATATTACACTTCTGTATATTTTTGTGCAGAGCCAGGTATTGGAGATATCGGACTTGGGCAGAGTTTAAGCGGGATTGTAAGGATTCAAGGTAGAGCTACTTGGTCGTCGCAGTCCCTTGGAGTCATTTCATTTCATTGTACTATTAATTTTTAATCAAACAATATTGTATATTTGGTCCTCGTGATCATCCCATGTATTCAGTTAGAGTTCGTGACTCAGTACTACCAGTCTTGGGAGGTTGTATATTCATATTTGTTCTGCTGTTAGTTTTGATTACTTATTTGATATAAAAAAATGGCTTCAAAATGTAATTGAAATCGGCTTACCTAGTCTTAGAGACTAGGTGCCATCACGACGCCTGTGGTGAAATTTTGGGTCGTGACACTAACTATTGGGATGAAAGTAGTCACGGCTCAACAAGTACAGTCCAATATAAAAATAACAGTATAGAAATGTAGGCATGCTTTCAAGTTTAACAGTTAAACTTTGTACAAGTAAAATAAATCGATTATGAATGATATGAGGAATATGACATCTTTATATCTACATCCCAATGTACATGTTGTACATGATGCACCTCAGCGGAAACCTCGTGTACTCAAAATCTCAAAATACTCAATCACTCAGTACTGTATATGGCCAATCCAGCCTAGGGAAGATCCATACCATGTATATATATCCATTAACTGACAGTTAGTCACTCAGTACTGTGTAAGGGTAATAAGACCCAGGGGAATATAAATCCCCAAATATAAATAATTCGGACAAGATCCATATCCAGAGAAGATCCATCCCCCAATATAAATGATTCAGGTAATATCCATGCCCAGGGGAACATCCAATCCCAAATATAAATGATTCGGACAAGATCCATGTCCAGGGAAGATCCATCCCTCAATATAATTGATTCGGGCAAGATCCATGCCCAGGGGAAATCCATTCCCAAATATAAATGATTCAGATAAGATCCATCTCTAGGGAAGATCTATCCCTCAATATAAAATCAACCGCGATCACTGTGGGGGTGCAGACTCTGAAGGGGCTCCTTCAACCCAAGCGCTATAATAGCCAGATACAGGCATAAATCACACCCAATCCCATAAATATCACTCAAAATCTCCAATCTCTCGGGCTCTCAATGACATGAAAATCAACCCGACATGATTATATGATGTATGAATGAATGATAACAGAGACTGAGATATGATATGCAAATAATAGATGTGACTCAGTACAAAATTGTAAATTTAAACAAGTAATTCAATAGCAATAAGACCTCCGTGGGTTCCAAAAATATCGGCACGTAGCCTAAGCATGATCTTTAACATGAGTCTCAACTCAATTTCCTCTAACACGTGGAGGATATGTGGGTAATGACATGATTATTTGATTATGGAACTCCACATAATCAATTAAGTCATAATTTCTATGGTTCACACCCACAGGCCCATCACCTAGCATGTGTGTCACCTCCAAACAATTCATATAACACAAAATTCAGGGATCCATACCCTCAGAACCAAGTTTAGAAGTGTTACTTACTTCGAACAAGCCGAATCCGCTACCGAGCAAGATAAACAATACTATGGAAATTCCATTCCGTGCGTATCAACCTCCGAACGCCTTCCTATCTCCTCAATTCGAAGCCAAATGATTCGATACTAGTCAAACAATGTGCAAATTAATCAAAATATACTCCAATGCTAGAAATTTAACAATTTATAAAGATTTCCAACTCCGCTCTAAAAGTCAACCAAAAGTCAACGGTGGGGCCCACGTCTCGAAATCCGATAAAATTTATAAAATCCGAACCCCAATTCAACCACGAGTCCAACCATACCAAAATCACACAAATTCGACCACAACTCAGCCTTCAAATCCTCAATTAAAGTCTACGAAAGTTTCTACCATTTTCAACCCAAAACTCTAATTTAATGATAAAAAAACAATATATTCATGTAATTTAACCAAAATTGAGTTAGAATCACTTACCCCAATCCATATGGTAAACATCGCCTCAAATATCGCGTCAATCTGGGCTCCATAGCTCCAAATATGTTAAAATGGTCGAAACCCCCGAAATATAGCTTCTATCTAGGTATTTACCCTTTGCGATCGCGAAGCACAAAATTTTTCAGCTCAAAATTTCCCTTTGCGATCACGAAGAACAAACTGCCCAACCCTTCCAGACAACCTCTAGTATAATGGTCATAACATTTTGTACAAAACTCTAAATGACACATGGTTTGGTTTTCGGAAAACTAGACCTCAAGGGCTACAACTTTTATTTTTGGATCATTTGTTCCTTATAGATTGCATGATATAAGCTTTCAATGTCAGCCCTGTGCAGCAGAGATTTCATTCTACGCGATCGCGATTCACAAGTATCCAAATTGCTGTTTGATCTTCGCTATCGTGACAAAATGTTCGCGATGCACACCTCTGTAGCAAAAAACCAGCAATTCTAAACCACCCCGAAACACACCCGAGCCCCTCGGAACCCCGTCCGAACATACCAACAAGTCTCAAAACGTATTACGAACCTACTCGAGGCCTCAAATCACATATAACAACATCGAAACGATGAATCGTACCTTAATTCAAACTTAATGAACTTTAAATCTTTCAACTTCCAAATTACGCGCCGAAACATATCAAATCAATCCGTAATGAACTCAAATTTTATGTACAAGTCATAATTGATATAAATAAGCTACTGAAATTTTCGGAATCACAATCCAGCCTCGATATCATAAAAGTCAACTTCCGATCAAATTTCCAAACCTTCAATTTCTTAATTTTGCCATTTCAAGCCAAATTCAACTACGAAATTGAAAATACTTATCCAGACACAGTCCTAAGTCCAAAATCACCATACGGAGCTATTGGAAGCATCAAAACTCAATTTTGGAGTCATTTGCACAATAGTCGAACTCCGTTCAACCCTTTTTATTTAAGCTTCCAACATGAATATCATTCATCCGAACTAATCCCGAAACACCTAAAAACCAAATCCGACAATACACACCGGTCATAATACATCATATGAAGCTATTCAAGACTTCAAAAAGGTGAAAGGAGCATAAATACTCAAAACAATCGGTCGGGTCGTTACATTCTTCTCCACTTGAACATAAATTCATCCTCGAACATGCCAAGAGTTGTTTCCAAGCTATCAAATCATTATTCCACCTTACCACGCACATACACGAGGGTGATCCCATGCCACCCTATTCCATATATGCCTGAAAACACAATATAATTGAAGATCGTTACTTTAACCTTAGTCCGTAAAACTTAGAACCCAGATTTCCAATATCCAGAATTTCTTACAAGACACGAATCTCACATCTACACACTGTATAAGTCTGAACAAGTTGTATCTAGACATAACCATAACCCCAGATATAATCAAATAACATACTACACAACTCGCATGCTCGCAGCACCATTCCTGATCACAGTAACTACTCCAAACCAACCAAGTACTAGTATTAAGCCCCACCTTCCACATAACCGCGTTCTAAAACCTTCGTACAGTGCCGATGATGAAAGATACATTCATGAACTCACAACCACTCACCAGATCAACAAGTCACGGAGCTTTCGCTCTTTCAACAAGTACCATAGCCAATTGTTTAAGCCGGAATCTAAATATTCTTCCAACACGCTGTAATAAAACATAATAGTATCCATTCTAGGTCCAATGACCTTATATCAACAAACACAACTATTCAAGCTATTCTGGTGTAATCCAGCCTTTTTAAAAACCGGCACAGAACAATATTTAAAACCAACTCATCAAATTTTGTTAGAAGAATATCTGTGTGTAAATGTGCATAATTTTCTCAAATTGCCTTGATCAGGAAAGTTCATAGCATGAAAAGGAAAGAAATAATTAATCATATAAATGATATAGGAAACGCAAAGTGTAGAAGTGTAGGTACATCTTCAGACCCAGCTCTCGCCGTACGCAGCTACATCAACATTAGAAATTTTCACGCAAAGTGCAGAAGTGTAGTATGAGTAGAACCAACCCCATGTACTCAATAAGTAACAAGGCTAACATTTGTGCCGAAAGTAGTGACAGGCTCAATAGGTACGGTCCAGTATAAAAATAAAAGTGCAGTAATGTAGGCATACTTCAAAGTTCAACATTTAAACTCAGTACAAGTAAAATAGATCGATTCTAATGATATGAGGAATACGACATCTATATATCTACATGCCAATGTACATGCTGTATGTGATGCACCTCAGTGGAAACCTTGTGTACTCAAAATTTCAAAATACTTAATCACTCAGTATTGTATATGGCCAATCCAGCCCAGGGAAGATCCACCCCATGTATATATATATATATATACACATCAACAGATAGTCAGTCATTTAATACTGTGTAATACCAATCCAGCCTAGGGGAAGATCCATCTCCAAATATAAATGATTCGCACCAGATTCATGTCTAGGGAATATCCATCGCTCAATATAAATGATTCGGGTAAGATTCATGCCCAGGGGAAGATCCATCCGCAAATATAAATAATTCGGACAAGATCCATATCTAGGGAAGATCTATCCCTCAATATAAAAAATTCGGCCAAGATCCATGCCCAGGGGAAGATCTATCCACAAATATAAATGATTTGGACAAGATCCATGTCCAAGGAGGATCCCTACCTCTATATAAAATCAACTACGCTTACTATGGGCGTGCAGACTTCGGAGAGGCTCCTTCAGCCCAAGCGCTATAATATCCAGATCCAGGCATAAATAAAAAAAATATGTTGCGGCGTGCAGCCCGGTCCCATATATATCACTCAAAATCTCCAGTCTCTCGGGCTCTCAATGACATGAAAATCAACCTAACATTATGATATGATGTATCAATGTGTCACGGCCCAAAATCTCACCCGTTGTGATGGTGCTTATCTCAATACTAGGCAAGACGATAATCTCAATAAACCACATATCTTTTAAATTTGAAAACATAATGATTAAATTCAGCGGAAGAAACTCACAAGTACAAATATAAACACTCCCAAAACCCGGTGTCACTGATTACATGAGCATCTTATATGAATACAAGTCTGAAAAATACGGTCTATAATAGTCTGAGACCAAATACAGTAAACAAGGAGATAAGGAAGGAGAGACAAGGTCTGCGAAACACGGTAGCTACCTCTGAATCTCCAAAAATTCAAGTGTGCGAAAGAATCAACGCCCACTATGTCATGGAAGATCTTGATCTGCACACGAAGTGTAGGGTGTAGTATGAGTACAACCAACTCAGTAAGTAACAATAATAGATAAGGAACTGAAGATAGTGACGAGCTACACAGTTATAGTTCATTTTCAGTAATTCCAGCAAGTAATAGACATGCTTTCAAATCTGGTAGTTTAAGTCAAATCAATTTTATACAGTTCAAGTTCAGGTAATCCGGATATAAAATATTTCAAAAATTTCACAACAATGACAGATAGTTACTAAGTGCAACAATAAATGAAAAAACAAGTACAGCCTCTCAGGGCAACAATCACTCAACTCATCACAACAGCTCAATCACATGGCTCTCAGCCCTCAGTACTTACACTTAATAGGTACCTGCGCTCACTAGGGGTGTACGGACTCCGGAGGGGCTCTTACAGCCCAAGCGCTATAATCTGCACGGACAACTCTCGTGTTGCACGGACAACTCACCTGCTATAGCATAAATATCTGGATCCGCACGGACAACTCACGTGCAACACGGACAACTCACATGCTATAGTATAATATAAGGATCCGCACGGACAACTCACGTGCTGCACGGACAACTCACGTGCTATAGTATAATATAAGGATCCACACGGACAACTCATGTGCTATAGTATCAATATCTCAAAATCAGGCCCTCGGCCTCACTCAGTCAAAAATCTCTACAGTCTCGCGGGCTCTCAGTAATCTTGAAAATTGGCCCAAAAATGATGATATGATGTATCAATAAATAGCAACATAGACTGAGATATGATATGAAATGAATGAACATGACTGAGTGTGAAATTTCAATTTGAATATATAATCCAACCAAAGAAATGACCAGTGGGTACCAATAATAATAACATATGTCTAAGCATGATTTTTAATACGAGTCTCGGCTCAATTTTCTCTAACATGTAGAGAATGTACAAATATCAACATATTATTCAACTTCACAATTCCATGGAATTTGACCAAGTCACAATTCCTACAGTGCACGCCTACACGCCTGTCACCTAGCATGTGCGTCACCTTGAAACCAATCACATGACACATAATCTGCGGTTTCATAGCCTCAGAACAAAATTTAGAACTGTTACTTACCTCAACAAGACGAACCCAACGTCGAGCAAGCTAATCAATACTCAGGAAATTCCATTCTATGTGTATCCACCTCTGAATGCCTTCTTGTCTCCTCAATTCAATGCCAACAATCTAAAACTGAAACTCACCCCTTAATGATACTACAATGATCATCTATACTAAGCAACTGCAATCTACAATATCAACATCCAATGGGACCAACATTAGTAATCAATTCCATAGTATAGGCCATTTAGAAAATTTTCCAAACACCTAGTGGGCATACATTTATACATTTATGAACCAATAATCCATCCCACCATCATTCTTTAACAACCTACAATCCTATCATCACATGTGTGACCAACCATTCTCACCCAACCAACATAATTCCATCAAATAATCACCTTTCAATATCTACAATGGTTCTGTATTTAAATTGAGAATTTATGGCTTCCAATCACTATACCATAAGTTCCAATACTTGATTCATACTCATATTTCCATAATAAATCCATACATGTACACATAATACTCTCACACCCAACAATCATACTTCTTATAGCCTACTTTTAATCCAAATCCCGAAATTAAAAACTAGGATATGGAACCTTACCTCTTTAGTGAAGATCTTGTGATTAGCTTCCTTGATTCTTGAAGATTGGTGCAAGATTGGATGATTAGAATGTTAGGTTTACTCCTTCTCTCGCTAAAATGCTCTTACATCTTTCTAAAATATCAGGTTTTTACCTAAAAAATGACTTAACCCCTCTCTCTACCTGGCCTTGGGGTTATTTAATGGGTTCCTCCGTGCGTGGCTGTGCACCTGGGCAAGTGGCAACGCATCTGGCCGCGCACCTGAGGCAGAAACTCTCAAATATGCGTGGCCGCGCATCTGGTCACGCATATGATATAGGTCTAGTCAAATGGCCATAAATTTCTGTCTACATATCCAAATGACGAATGGTTTGATGCGTTGGAAACTAGATTCAAAGGGATTAGCTTCTATAGGTTATACACCATATAAATCAACATATCGTGAGAGTTGTGCACATTTGACTTTAGGTCTTGTGCGAACTCACTTGAAACTTTATCCCAAAATATAATTTTTCAACTTGAAGTTAGCCTTAGGCTCTTCTTAGACCATAAACCATTCTTAATGCACCACATACATATATTATCATGATCAATTGATATCATTCAAAATATTAGTCTTTTTCATACCAGAATTAATATAATTAGCACCCGCCAATCTTCTTAATGGTCTTAAAACACTTCAAAATTTTCTGGGGTGTTACATTCTCCCCCACTTAAGAACATTCGTCCTCGAATGTTTTACAAGTTATTATTATGCACAGTACTATCCTCCTTTCACCTTAACCATCATCTTTAATCGTTCTTGACTTCATATAGATCTTAGATATTCTTACAACATTTGAACTTCCTTAAGGCCCCAAAATTTGGCTAACTCCAAAAATTTTCAGAAATTTCGGCAGAGTGTCCTCTGCAATTGGGCCTAACCACCTGCCGGAGAATCACCAAAACCAGTCCTAACAACATATACATGAACCAACGATGCAACATAACATTAAAACAATGTCAATAGTGGGCTCACAGGCAGTATACTACCAAAAAGGAACACATTTAACATCAGTTATACAGTTGATACATAATTCATAGAAGGTAACTCTTAGCATTTTCGTAGAACACAACTTTATAAATATATGGCTATTCAAACAAATGAGGGTACTTCTTCTTCATTTCTTCCTCGGCTTCCCAAGTGGCCTCTTCAACCTGTTGGTTTTTCCATAACACTTTCACAGAGGTAATTTCTTTATTTTTCAACTTTCGGTCTTGCCGACCAATATTAGAAACTGGAATCTTTTCATAAGTCAACTTCTCATTAGCCTTAATAGTCTCAACCGGAACAATTAGTGTCGGGTCTCCAACTACTTTCTTCAAGATTCCATAAGGCATAATGTGACTACACATACTTTACCTTTCTTAACAATTCACCCAATATATTCATAGAGAAAATCTTGAAAATAACCCATTCACTTTCTTCAACTCTAAATCTCTACGCCGAACACCCGAACTGAACCTTTGGCGACCTCCAACAATTACTCTAAGATGTTCTAGTATGAAAAATGACCATAAACCTTTCTACCCAATATATATTTGATCACGGGGTGATGCTTCTTCTTTAACATGTTTGAGCCTTCAAATCACTATTTCCTTATTATGCATGCATACCCGAGGTGATCCCACGTCACCCTATCCCATATAGGCCCGACGACACCACATAATTGAAAATTACCAATTTAGCCTTAGCCCATAAACCTTGGGATCCAATTTTCAACATCCAAAAACTTCTTTTCAAGACCCTAATCTCACATCTATACACTGTATAAGTATCAACAAACAGTATCAAGCCATAGACATAACTCTAGATATAATCGCATAACATACTACACAACTCACATACTCCCAGCACCATTCTCGATCATAGTAACTACTCAAAACCAACCCGGTATAGGTATTGAACCCAATATAAAACAAAACCTCATTCTAAAACCTTCGCACACTGCTGATAATGAAAGAAACATGTGGAATCTCATAACCCTTTATAAAATCAACAAGTCATGGAGCTTTCTTGCCCCAACCAGAATCATAATCATCTTCTATGACGACTTTCAATATTATCTTCCCAATATACCGTAATAAAATCTGATAGTACCCATACTAGGTCCAATGGCCATATATTATTAAACATAACTATCCGACTGACATGCCACAGCAATACAACTCAAGCCACAACTGCGCAACCTTGTACCCAAAATGGTAGATGTCTCAAAGTAGAGAACCGTATTGCAAGTTCAACAAGCACCACTAAAACTACAATGCTATACGCTCATCATACATAGTAGAACCAAGTCACACGAATCTAATAACGGTAGCTAGCTCTCCTAGAGCTCACATTAACATCAACAACATGGAAAACTCACGCGCCATAACATAATCAACCCGATATAGTCCCAGGCCTCCAGTCCAAACATATCATATGGAAGCATTTAAATAGGTATATATGTATAAGCTAAATGAAATAAGATTCTCATTCTCTTGGACTGGTATAAATAACACGCTATAGTGTAGGCGTCAGCAATTGTGCTATCACAACTCAAATCGGCAAGTTAACGCACAATTAGTAACTACCCAATTTAATTAGGGAATTAGACTCTTTGTAACCTCAAGTATAGTCCAAATAGTTCTCAACAAAGGTACAAATATGAGAAACATTATAACTTTAATCTTAATAGTCAACTCTAGGCATATCATAGCCTAAGCATTTTTTCGAGTAGGAATACTTTCCACGATTCCCGCACATGGGCTCAAACCTCACATATATGTGCACTCATAGCGCGTAGCTATCACAAATAATTAATGCAACTAATGCCTGCACTAAGTTTAAATAAAATACTCACCTCAAACAGGTCGCAACCCTGAAACAATATACTTCTGAGAACTTCCAGTCTCCAAATTCATATGACACATGAATCACCACAACTGATCCCAACTCCAGCACTCGGATGACTAACACATCTCTCATGCACGATCCTCCCACTAGGAATACTTCCAAAATTCTTCTGTGCCACATAACAATAATTTGAATATCAAGAGTCTATCAACCAGATGGGTACTGCAGTACCTATGGCATCTGTAAATCAAAACACAATGCGCCTTTTGAAATGTGCACCCTTCTCAGGGATTACCGAGCAGCTATAACATTCATCTAAATATATAACACTGACCATTTTGTCTAGAATTCATGACCTTCCCTTCAAGAATGAACTGCCACCTTGTACATGTAAATCATAATCTCGCACAACACACCACATCTCATGCCATCCTGTGACAAGCACAAGAATCTCATGTATCAACTTTGAGTTACCAGCAAATTACATACCCTATTAGTTAGAAACATTTCTCTTGCTTCTTTCCAGGAGGAAATCATAGTACACGATACGTTCCCTACATCGGTAGAAAATATCTGGTTCAACCATACTAGAAACCATCAAGAACACTTTGAAATCCATTTGCACATAACCAAGCTATTAGAATTGAATTCCTCTAACTCGACCAAGCCACACAGGTTGCCAAATCCGAGAGTATTGCCACAAAATACCCGTAAAGTCTCACCACATCATAATTATCCCCAAAAGAACCGAGCATACCATTACCATATTGATCCAGCATGCTACCCATTTGTCCTACTTTCTCCGAGTTTCTTCTGAATTATCCTCAAGTTGCCATTTCTCCTTGTCAAAACACTACTATCCTTACCCAAAGCTCACTACAAGACATCCTAACATAAAACCACACCGCCCTAAGGCCCATAAGCTATTGTATTCTTCTTGGGCACCTCCATAAATGCCACAACTGTAACACTCACTCTGAAAATACCTTATGCGAATTTAAAATTATTCCTCTTTCCTATCTTATACTGAAATGTAGAATCCATTGTCAAACAGAATTACTGCACGTCCCGATACCATCCAATATAAGTAATCGATTCTAGTGATATACAAATTTGGAAAAAAATTCAATTGCGAGATATACATTTTGAATCCATTAGAACCCTCTCTCGAGAGTCATCAACTCTGCTCAAATCTAATTTGCTCCGCCCAAACAGGCCAAAAGATACATGCTCCTTTAGCACAATCACCACTCAAAGAAGTAACCTTGCCTTAACACGACCAATCAAATTCATACTTCGTGCGCACTTCATCCTTCAAAATAACAATTTAATCATTCCATAATTTTTATAGTTTCATAAAGTGCAATGTAACCTGTATCCAGTAATTTCCTTACCCGAGTCATCCTCGATCTCCACCTCTGCAAGTCATAACTAATCCACCAGTATGCCTTATACCAAAACTAAAATTTAACATATATCCATGAAATTGAACTATCTATAGCAGGCTCCCCCACTAGGCTCAAAGCCATACAACAAAAGACTCAATAACTCAAAATACCCATACTTTACTACTGCCATAATACTGCAGTCAGTTCAACGAACATTCTTCTCAAGCTTATGCAACACCCACCATAAAATACCTCAATCATCCGCTAAGTTCACATTTATTCTTGTAATAGTCAAGTCAACTTTCTCAACCGGATTCAAATTCAAATCTCAACACATACGCCCAGCTGGTAGAAAAGAAACTCTCCACTCAACATTATAAGGAACACACCTACATAGATTACTCTGCAGGAGATAACCCCACCTGCTTAGCCTCAAATTGGCATTTTGTTATACCCTTTCGCAACCACAATTACTACACAATCACTTACTCCTTCTAAGTCCAAACTCATTAACAAGACATGAGAATTTAATATGTCCACAATTTAACAGCATGAAAGAACCTGCAATACACTCACATGTCAAGACTATACGCCAAATCGAGACAGAAGTCAAATACCCAATATTCCTTTTTACATATCAAGCAAACAATTTTTTAAATCGTCACTTTCAAACCATCTTAACACCTCCTGCAATCACAATATAATCATCATATGGTCATCGAGCCATTCATCGAGCCACAAATTCCACTCATAGGGACACTACCAGACATATGAGTTCAATTGTACAAGTTCACATAACTAAAACTACCGTGCCTAAGCGGCGGTCTAATCCTAGCCTCAAGTACTCCAGACTGGCCCATCACCAAAACATAGAATACACCTTTCGAACCTCGTTCATGGACTCATAAGCCGGGGATGCACAACTGATACTGAGCGCTCACATGCGCATGCGAATGCGTGGAAAGAATTCAAAGAGTTATGTTTCAAGATGAATCAATTCCGCACGATAGAATACAAGAAAGTGAAATTTTCCTAAGGGTTCGGTAGCCTCTCGAAGATAAGTAAAGACGTCTCCGTACCGATCCGCAAGACTATACTAAACCTGCTCAAGACTCATGAGACTTAGGTAACCTGGCTTTAATACCAACTTGTCACGACCCAAAATATCACCCGTCGTGATAGCGCCTATCTCAATACTAGGCAAGCCGACAATCTCAATAAACCATATGTCTTTTAAATTTGCAAACATAATGATTAAATTCAGCGGAAGAAATCTCACAAGTACAAATATAAACACTCCCAAAACCCGGTGTCACTAAGTACATGAGCATCTAATATGAATACAAGTCTGGAAAATACGGTCAATAATGGTCTGAGAGCAAATACAGTAAACAAGGAGATAAGGAAGGAGAGACAAGTTCTGCGAAACACTGCAACTACCTCTGAATCTCCTAAAATTCAACTGTGCAAAAGAATTAACACCCGCTATGTCAGGGAACACCTGGATCTGCACACGAAGTGCAGGGTGTAGTATGAGTAAACCTACTCAGTAAGTAACAATAATAAATAAGGAACTGAAGATAGTGATGAGCTACATAGTTAAAGTTCATTTTCAGTAATTCCAGCAAAGAATAGACGTGCTTTCAAATCCGACAGTTTAAGTCAAATCAGTTTTATACAGTTCAAGTTCAAGTAATCCGGATATAAAATCTTTCAGAAATTTAACAACAATGACAGATAGTAACTAAGTGCAACAACAAATGAAAAAGCAAGTACAGCCTCTCAGGGCAACAATCACTCAACTCATCACAACAGCTCATTCACTCGGCTCTCAGCCCTCAGTACTCACACTCAAAAGGTACCTGCGCTCACTAGGGGTATACAGACTCCGAAGGGGCTCTTACAGCCCAAGCACTATAATTCGCACGAACAACTCACGTGCTGCATGGACAACTCACGTGCTATAGTATAATATAAGGATTCGCGCAGACAACTCACGTGCTGCACGGACAACTCACATGCTATAGTATAATATAAGGATCTGCACGAACAATTCACATGCTGCACGGACAACTTAGGTGCTATAGTATCAATATTTCACAATCAGGCCCTCGGTCTCACTTAGTCATAAATCTCTCCAGTATCGCGGGCTCTCAGTAATCATAAAAATTGGCCCAAAAATGATGATATGATGTATCAATAAATAGCAACAGAGACTGTGATATGATATGAAATGAATGAACATGACTGAGTGTGAAGTTTCAATTTGAACATATAATTCAACCAAAGAAATGACCCAGTGGGTACCAATAATAATAACATATGTCTAAGCATGATTTTTAATATGAGTCTCAGCTCAATTTTCTCTAACACGTAGAGAATGTACAAATATCAACATATTATTCAACTTCACAATTCCATGGAATCAGACCAAGTCACAATTCACACGGTGCACGCCCACACGCCTGTTACGTAGCATGTGCGTCACCTTGAAACCAATCACATGACACATAATCTGGGGTTTCATAGCCTCAGAACCAAATTCAGAACTGTTACTTACCTCAACAAGACGAACCCAACACCGAGCAAGCTAATCAATACTCAGGAAATTCCATTCTATATGTATCCACCTCTAAATTCCTACAACGATCATCTATACTAAGCAACTGCAATCTACAATATCAACATCCAATGGGACCAACATTAGTAACCAATTCCATAGTTTAGGCCATTTAGAAAATTTACCAAACACCTAGTGGGCATACATTTATACATTTCTTAACCAACAATCCATCCCACCATCATTGTTTAACTACCTATAATCCTAACATCACATGTGTGACCAACCATTCTCACCCAACCAACAAAATTCCATCAAATAATCACCTTTCAATCTATACAATGGTTATGTATTTAAATTGAGAATTTATCATTTCAAATCACTATACCATAAGTTCCAATACTTGATTCATACTCATATTTCCATAATAAATCCATACATGTACACATAATACTCTCACACCCAAGAATCATACTTCTTATGGCCTACTTTTAATCCAAATCCCGAAATTAAAAACTAGGGTATGGAACCTTACCTCTTTGATGAAGATTTTGTGATTAGCTTCCTTGATTCTTGAAGATTGGTGTGAGATTGGATGATTAGAATGTTAGGTTTACTCCTTCTCTCTCTAAACTGCTCTTACATCTCTCTAAAATATCAGGTTTTTACCTCAAAAATGACTTAACCCCTATCTCTACCCGGCCTTGGGGTTATTTAATGGGTTCTTACGTGTGCGGACGCGCACCTAGGCAAGTACCGTGCATCTGGCCGTGCACTTGAGGCAGAAACTCTCAAATATGCGCGGCCGCGCATCAGGACGCGCATATGACACATGTCCGGTAAAATGGCCGTAACGTTCAGTATACATATCCATATGATGAATGATTTGATACGTTGGAAACTAGACTCCAAGGGCTTTGAATTTATAGGTTATACACCATATAACTTGTCATATCTTGAGAGGTATGCTCGTTTGATGTTAGGTCTTGTGCAAACTCACTTGAAACTTTATCCCATCATATAATTTTTCAACTTGACATAAACTCTTCTTAATGCACCTCATACATATATTATCATGATCAATTGATATCATTAAAAATATCAGTCTTGTTCATACCCGAATTAATATAATTAGCACCCGCCAAGCTTCTTAATGGTCTTAAAACACTTCAAAATTTTCTGGGGTGTTACACAATGAATGACAATAGCGACTGAGATATGATATGCAAATGATAGATGTGATTGAGTACAAAATTATAAATTTAAACAAGTAATTCAATAGCAATAAGACCTTCGTGTGTCGCAAAAATATCTGCACGTAGCCTAAACAGGATCTTTAACATGAGTCTCAGCTCAATTTCCTCTAACGTGGAGGATAAGTGTGTAATGACATGATTATTTTATTATGCAACTCCACGAAATCAATTAAGTCATAATTTCTATGGTGCACACCCCCACGCCCGTCACCTAGCTTGTGCGTCACCTCCAAACAATTCATATAACATGAAATTTAGGGATTCATATAACGCGATGCACACTTCTGTAGCCAAAAACCAGCAATTAAAAATGGCCTAGAAATGGTTCTAAACCACCCCGAAACTCACCCGAGCCCCTCGGAATCCCATCCGAACGTACCAACAAGTCTCAAAACGTATTACTGACCTACTCGAGGTCTCAAATCACATATAACAATATCGAAACGACGAATCGCACCTCAATTCAAACATAATGAACTTTTAATCTTTCACCTTCCAAATCTCACGCCGAAACACATCACATCAATCCGAAATGAACTCAAATTTTGCGTGCAAGTCATAAATAACTTAACGAAACTACTAAATTTTCCTAAATCACAATCCAAACTCGATATCGTAAAAGTTAACTTCCGGTCAAACTTCCAAACCTTCAATTTCTTACTTTCGCCATTTCAAGCCAAATTTAACTACGGACTTCAAAATAAATATCCAGACACACTCCTAAGTCCAAAATCACCATATGGATCTATTGGAACCATCACAACTCCATTACAGAGCCGTTTTCACAAAAGTCAAACTCCGTTTAACGCTTTTTATTTAAGCTTCAAATAAGAATTTCATTCAACTGAACTAATCCTGAAGCACCTGAAAACCAGACAATACACACTGGTCATAATACATCATATGAATCTATTCAGGACTGCAAATAGTTGAAAGGAGCATAAATATTCAAAACGACCGGTCGGGTCATTACACAAGGTCTTTATTTCTTAATCTCAAATTAATCACCCTCACTGGGATTTTTCTGGCCATCATAATGAAAATTTTCAAATAAAATAATTTCATATGGTTATTCATGATAACAAAAATAGTTGTAAATAATTGCAGTATAATCCCACAAGTGGTATCTTGAGAGGGTAGGGTATATGCAGACCTTACCCCTACGTTGAGGGAGAGAGGCTGTCTCTGATAGACCCCCAGCTCAACGAAATATGGAAAGAAAGCAGTAGCAACAAGCAGTAACAATAGCAAGATAATAAGAAAACAAGCAAATGATCAACATGTAGTAATAGAGATTTATCAATAATAGAATACAAGGCTAACTACTAATACTACTGATATAGGGAAGATACACACTCGACTACCTACTAACCGTCTACCAGGAAAGTTATTTGGAGATATTTCATCTGCAAGTAAGTTACACGGGGATTTTAAATACGTTTATAAATTACTTGTGAACTTTTTCGCGATAAATATAAAAAGTTCCCAAGAAACTTTTGATAAAAATTTGTGAATAGAAGGAATTCTCATGACAATTTTCATCTTAGCTCCGTCTATATTGTCCAAAAATATGTTCTTTTGGAGTAAAAAGAGGAGGATAAATAGATATAAAATGGAGAGAGAACTATTTGTTTACTTAGATTGAGAAATATAACAAAGTTGAAGGACTATGGATACTTTATCATGTTTTCTAGAAAGCACTTGTGAAGATAGGTTGGTGTTTTAGAAAATATTACTTATAAATAAGAAAAATACATAAGCTCTTACTAAACTTGTTCTGAAAACTCGATTACACATTACAACTTTACGAGCATTTATTTATCCCCCCCCCCCCTCCTGTATAAGGTAAAATTGGTTCGTATTAAATGATCAAATAATAGCGTGACACGTGGAACCGAAGATAGAACGAAGATAAATCAAGTGAGAACCAAGACCGGGGACAATAATTGTAGATGGTATTGGATAGACCCCGAAAGCATAATTAATGGGAGCAGGCCGAATGTTTGCCACCAGATGACATTTAATGAAGAATATTCTCTAGTATTAAATAGGCATCCGCTGTAGAGAAATTTTGCATTCATGGCATGCCATAACACATTCATCAACGAATCCCTTTATTGTCATTAAGAGGATCTTGATCCTAGGATCTTATTTCCCAGGTATAGCTATAAATAGTGACTTTAACAACCATTGTAACATATAAAATATTTGGCAAAACTTATGTTATATCTTACTCTCAAGTTAAATAATACAAATTTACTTTCCGTCTGATAGTGCTCTTACTGCTGTGGTCGGAAGCATTGTTCTTGTAGCCAGGCTTGTTATTTGCTTTGATTTTAGTGCTAAGTCTTACTTTTAATTTAATTTATTTATCATTTTGGATCAAATCAGTTCACTTATCTTTAAACCACGTAAAATATTCAACTGTATCATTTTACGGATAAATCGTTTGGCGCCCACCGTGAGGCCTATACAGTTGCGTAATGAAGTTGATCCTTGCATCTACACTAACTTGTTTGGTTCTTTGTATCATAGCAAAAATCAAGAAAAATGGCAGCTAACACAACGTTAGGGCACACGAAAATCTGCCTCAACCTGAGGATTCAATTAGAGACACCCGCAACTAGGGGGATGTAGCACCTCTAGTCCATGGCGGACAATATGCCTGATATGTGAGGTAAATATTTCCCGATGATACTGAGGACGAGCATGTTGCCGAAACAGTAAAGATCTTGAGAGAGAAACAAAAGGCCATCATAGGCCATCTCTCGAGGGAAGACTAGTTCATGATAGAATTAAAGCATGCATTACCAGCTTCGTCCAACAACGCGAACAAAAGATGTCATGTTCATCCCGGAGCTCCTACAAATCAAGCGGCTCATAGGGATTATAATAACACCCTGAGGGGTGAGGTCGGCTTTCGTTGAGCTGGGGGGACCGGTAGCGGATCCGATAACGACAACGGTAGTGATCTCTTCAAAACTGAACTCATGAGATTCATGAGGGACATGAATGAGCAGATGAACTAGAACACAAAAGTGTTCCACGCTCAAATGGACCAAATTTTGGGTGCACCACCAGTGTTGAAGGGCCCAGACTTGAAGAAGTACACCCAATTGCCGTTTAAACTGAGTGCAGCACCAGAATCGATTCTAAAACGGTGCAAAATGCTGAAAATACCAAAATATGTTGGGACTTCAGACCCTCAGGAGCACATCACAACGTATACAATGGCAATGAAAGGAATCGACTTGGCCCAATATGAGATTGAGTCGGTTCTTCTGAAGAAATTCGGACAAACACTCATGAAAGGGGCCTTGATAGAGTATTCGTTTTTACCAAAACATTCAATTGATTCTTTTGAAATGCTCATAGATTCATTCATCAAAGCCTATGCCGGGGCCAGGAAGGTCCAACCCAGAAGGCGTACATATTCAAAATTTCTCAAGGAGAGTCTAAATTTCTGCGTGAGTTTGTGATCGGGTTCCATAAAGAAGGGATGTTATTACCGGTCATGCCAAATGAATGGGCAGATGAGGCATTCACTAATGGTTTGAACACAAGGAGCTTTAAGGCCTCCTGAAAGTTGAAAGAAAGACTGCTCGATTTCCAAGAAACCACATGGACGGATGTCCACAACCATTATGAATCAAAGATAAGGATAGAAGATGATCAGCACGGGTTCCCGACATTAACCAAGGGTCAGGATTGCGACAGGAACAAGGATAAATTCAAAGATAATCTTGATGTAGACCAGTGATCTTCTAAAGGCTGAATCATGCTGTATGAGAGAGCCGAAGGACGCGGTAGCAAAGGGTTCTGGTCCGCGGATAGGTTTTCCCCCGATAAACGAACTGACCGCGGACAAAACATCAGGTCGTTGCAAGACAAAGAGGTACCGGGTTTCTGAGATTCCACTTATCCCAGGCACTCAGAGTATAATTTTATTATTAGCATCATGGATTTGGTATCATAATTGAGGAATATCAAATAGGCATAAATCTCGAAGCCAATCAGATCTGATTCCAGCCAAAGGGATCCTAACTTATGGTACAAATATCATGGGACTCATGGCCACAAAATCGGGGACTGTCGGCACCTACGCGAGGAGGTAGCAACTCTATTGAAGAACGGCCATCTTAGGGAGCTCTTGAGCGACCGAGCCAAGAACAACTATAGCCGCAGCCGGGAAAATGCAGAACCCTCGAAGATAGGAGAAGACTCTCCTTGGCTAACTATCAACATGATTTTTGAGGAACTAAAATACATGGTGTAACCTTCTCGGTTTCCAAGAAGACAAAAGTATCGGTAAACCACAGCAAGAGACTCCGGGAAGTCGCCGAAGACGACATCACCTTCACGGAGGAGGACATTTACGGACTTCTTCTACCGCATAACGATGTCTTGGTAATTTCTCTTAATGTTCTAGATTTAAAGATTAAGCATGTTTTGCTTGACCCAGGAAGCTTAGCCAACATTATTCAATAAAGAGTGCTGGAACAAGGCAAATTAACCGAAACCATTATTACATCGACAAAGCTCCTCGTCGGGTTCAATCTGGCAAGTGTGACAACCCTAGGGAAGATTTTGCTGCCCACGAATGTTGAAGGGGTCACGAAGACCACCTTTTGAAGTGGTGGACAGTGACATTGGGCTACAACATAATCCTCGGTAGACCATGGTTGCATGAGATGAAGGTTCTACCATCAACTTATCACTAATTGCTGAAATTCCCAACCCTCAAGGAAATTAGGCAGATTAGGGGAGATTAAAAGGCAACAAGAGAAATGAATGCAGTATTAGTTTCCAGCAGTAAGGGGAAGGAACACAACAAATAGCAATTACAAGAACCGACGCCTACTCCCCAGCCGAGCAAAGATGATAAAGATGAGGGGGCATCGAAATATCAGCAGGAGATACTTTCAAGTACCGGAAGAGACAGACGCAACCAAGTCCACGACAGAAGAGCTCGAACAAGTAGCTTTGCTCGAGGAATTGCTAGAGAGAAACTTTCACTTTGGAACAGGACTCAATCCCGATCTTAGGTCAAGGTTTATTGATTTCCTTAAAACTAACGTTGATTGTTTTGCATGGTCGCACTCGGATATCATAGGTATCCCGGTAGAAGTGGTTGTGCATAAGCTAAGCCTAGACCTAAGCATCCCTCCGGTAAGGCAAAAGAAACGCCTAATAGTCAAGGTCAGAAACAAGTTTGTTAAGGAAGAGGTAACTTGATTACTTGACATCGGTTCAATCCGGGAGGTAAAGTATCCTGGATGGCTAGCTAACGTAATTGTAGTTCTAAAAAAGAATAAAAGATTTCGAATGTGCGTAGATTACAAAGACTTGAATAAGGCATGCCTGAAAGACTCGTTCCCACTGCCAAACATTGATCAAATGATTGATGCAATGGCCGAGCACGAGTTGATGTGTTTCCTAAATGCCTATTCCAGGTACAATCAAATTAAGATGAAGTCGGAGGATCAGGAAAAGACTTCATTCATAACAAACTTTGGCACATATTGTTGTAATGTAATGCCCTTCGGGCTTAAAAATGTCGGAGCTACTAATCAGAGGCATGTGAACAAGATGTTCGAGAAACAAATAGGTAGAGCAATGGAAGTCTACATAGATGATATATTTGTCAACTCTTTGAATGCATGTGACAATTTAAAACACCTCCAGGAAACCTTCAATATCTTGAGGAAGCACAATATGAAACTCAACCCCGAAAAATGCGCTTTCGAGGTTAGCTATGGTAAGTTCTTGGGTTATTTGGTTTCACAAAGGGGGATCGAGGTAAATCCTGACAAGATCAAAGCCATCGAGGACATCCCAGTCTAGCTGACCAGTGTGAAAGAAGTCTAAAGGCTAACCGGGGTTCATCTCTCGATCCTCGAAAATAGCCATCACTTCTTAAGAAGAAGAACAATTTCAAATGGACTCCAGAGTGTCAACAGACCTTAAAAGTCCTAAAATGTTGCATATCGAGCCCCTATTACTTTCAAAGCAAGGGGAAGGCGAACAACTACTAATATATTTAGCGGTCTCTAAGGTGGTGGTAAGTGTCGTTCTAGTCTGGAGGACGAACGTACGCAATATCCTGTCTGTTATGTTATCCGCTCCATGATAAATTGGCCTTAGATTTTTTGGTCACCTCTCGAAAGCATAGACCTTATTTTCTGTGTCAGCCCATAGACGTTGTAACAAGCTTTTCCTTACGGAATGTCCTTCACAAACCTGAGTTGTCGGGTAGTTTGGCCAAAGGGACTGTTGAAATTAGTGAATTTGATTGAACATAAGCCTAGGACTGCGATCAAGTCACAAGTTTTGGCTGGCTTTGTGGTGGATTTCAGTCACAAGATACTGCCTTTTGCTGCAAAAGAAGCGGAAATGGTGAGGGAAACGACATCAGGAGTTTGGACCCTGTTCACGCCTTCGGGGGAAACCTTGAGGCAAGCCATAAGAACTGTTCCGTTAACTAAAAATGAAGTCGAGTATAAGGCTTTGTTTGCAGGACTTAAACTGGCCCAGGGGTGTCAAGACCTGGAATTCTCACCCTCGGTACTGTGATGGCGCTTAACTATCACGACCCTAGTTCCCTCCCTAGAATGTCGTGACGGCACCTAGTCTCTACGACTAGGTAATCCTAACACTTACTGAATAAATTGACAAAAATTAACCAACAGAACTATTAAGAAGAAATAAGGTATTTCTAAATGAACTCAACATTTACAACATGAAATAACATCCCAAAACAGGTAGTACAAGTCATAAGCTCTACTGAGGTTACTAGAAGAATCCCTAAATACAATTGTTCTGAATGGAAATTAAATAGTACAAGTGCAATATTAGACGGTGACTCCGAGGCCTGCGAACGCGACCACAGGTTTACCTTGAGTCTCAACGGTAATGCTCGACTAGCTAGCTAATAATCAACAATTACCAAGGCACCTGAGATCTACACAAAAATGTGCAGAAGTGACGAGGAACGGTCAAGACACCCACTGGACTAAACAACCTGAACAAGTATAAATGTAGAACTAACAGGGCACAATATCAATATAAAGCTAGGCATGAAGACAATAACAATACTATGTTTATAATAGGGACTAAAAGCAACAGTTGGCAACGAGGCGCAACAGGTAATAACACTTTAGAGTAAGCTGAACACAGTTCAAATCCGGTGGAAACAAATAAAGGAAGACATGTGACAACTCAGTAGGAACAACCGCTTTCGCACCGGTTTTATCCAAGAATTTCCATGAGGTGCCAAACCTCAAAGTCACAAATCACGGGTCCCAATTTGTGAACCCTAATCACTTGGAATCTTGTGCCCACATTACAATTCATAATAGCATTCCCCTAGGAATGACAATATCTAATATTTGCAGGGCCCACTCACGTGCCAACAATAAGAATGACTCATGACTGCACAAACAAACTCACGTGCCAACAGGATAACTCTCACACATAAAGCAAGTACACGGGGGTACATGTAAATGGTCAAAACATTAGGATTCGTCTTCTTAGACCGATATGGGTGATTTATCTATATGTATGTTTGTACAAGTGTTCTGCCATAATTCAAGTCAACAAGTAAGAGTAGAGACAATGAATGACACATAAGAAATGATCACCACAAAATGTATAGTGTATTAATTCAGTAATGAAATTGAAACAATGAGTAATACCACAAGATTAGCTACACAGAACCAAGCAAATAGCGGAACACGGAGAAAGACAATTAGTAGTATACTAAGGAAAAGAACAATCAAAGACGAGTACAAAATAATGAGGAAAATGTCAACAAGTGCCCTACCAAGGTATCTTCATCTCGAGAGCTATCTTGCACTTATAACACCACAAGTTACACGGGACTACAACACATGTGCGAATAATCAAGTCGTCTCATAACCCACATGGCACAATAGAGTATTACATGGAATAGCTGACGGCGGGAAAAACATCCAACGCCCAAAGACTCCTCCGTAAGCAATGCTATGCTGAATCAACACATCCGACCTGATGTAGAGCACACATTCACATTAGATCCACCAACGGACCTCAAGCCGATTATGATCACACGATACTGGGCCAACACCATTTCAAAGATCCACAATGGCCTGATTCATGGCGTATAAGAGCAGCCATCCTATCCGGAACAAACTCCCACAGTCCACAACCCAAGGGATAGAGTGCCTTCCAGGCATAAACTCTCACATTTGAGATATAACCATAATATCCATACTTGGTCACAATCTTTAACAATCAAGTGACTAACATGTCACACTTATACAATTTCCCCGTGGGATACGCTCCCACGACCTTCCGTACTAGGTAGCAAAATCTGCACCTCCATACCGCCAACCGTACTAATTTTGTAAGGCAAATCACAATCCGTATATCAATACACAATGCCTCTTCCACAAAACACCATTCTCAGGCGACACTAAGATAATGGCAGCTTACTCGAAACACATGAATTCTTCCTTGCTCATCTAAGCTTGTGACATTCTTATTAATACCGAGCCACAACCTTGATCCTCAACTTCCAATTCCCATGTTGCTCACTGCACCTATCATGCCGCTATGCGAATGTAAAATATTTATCATAACCTCTGAACTACTAGTAGAACAAACACTTCATTGGCTAGAAAGATTTCACTTAACTCATTTCAGAAGAACCATTGCAACATGCAACTGAATTCCCATAACTGCATACAAACCTCAAGTTGTGGTCTAAGCCGCCATAACTCTCCCAGTATCCATTTACACATAACAAGGCCATTATAATCAAATGTCTCCAATTCAATCAAATTATGGTGGATATCATGCCCGCACATACAACCACGAATCACCTGTATAGCTTACATACCGAAGGAACTGATAATTGCCACAATCACGCTGATCCAAACCACTATTAACCGACCCCACTTCTTCCAATTTACTCTTGACTTGCCTTAGAAATAATAGTAGCTCCATTTAAAACATAACGAACTCGATCAACACTCATCTCGAGTGACCCGAATCATGAGACCATATCGTCTCAATACTCATTAACCATCTCATACCCTCCTTATGCGCACAATAGCATCTCCAACTGGTATACCCATTCTGAAAGACCTTCCGCGAATCCGAAGCTATTTCACCCATTCCTCCAATACTACTCCGCAGACTTGATGACAACATAGAAAATTCTTCAAGTATTCTTCACACCCTGCTGCAAAATCCCGGTCTTCAGCCACACAACAAACCCAAAATCCTTAAACACCGCGCTTACATCCTTGAACCGATTAGAACCACTATTGAGAGTCACTCACTCTGACCTGGTCCAGAGTATGATCAAACTCCAATTCTCTGTTAGCACATGAACACTCAAAGAAGCAACCAGATGAATTATTTTCCTTATACATCACATCCACAAGAAGTATAAATCTTCCTAAAACCTGCACATGAATCGGTAAGGCAATATATAGCACACATTCATCAAGTTCTTGCTCGAATTACCCCCGATGTTTTATTTTCTTAGTCATAAATCACCCACCAATGCACCGATAACCAGTAACCGCTCAAGCGCACGGCCACGTGATCCACTCGTAGGTGGTGGGCTCCCCCACTTAGCTTTAAGCTACCATCACATAATGTAGAACCCACAAAGATTCCTCCTTCTCAATTATCATGATCTCGCACCGTCAACTCACCAAATTCCTCATAGTCTCCTGTTAAACTTTTCATGAACATTCTAAATTATCAGCCACAATCACATTTTCGACATTCTGCCGGGTAGCAAGTAGAATTCTTCATAGAAGCTTCATCAAACTCACGCATCTACTGACCTGCTCACAAGAGATAGCCCACCTGTGTAATTTCCATACCGACATCTTCCAACGACGCTGCACTGAGCACAACTACCATGAAATCTGTAAACCCTCTAAAGCCCATACTCGTCCACCAACTGTAAAAGTCGGTTCAATCCCCGTAGTCATCAACTGAAAGTCCGACAATACATTCCAAACTCGAAGTCACGTTCACATCTCTTCATTTCCAGCAAACTCCTATCTGCCATAATCATGCTTTCTCTATCCAGCAACCACCATCCCAAATGAAATGCATATGCTTAGTCATTATCCACCATGATTCCCAAATTGCTCTAAACTTTCCTCAAGGCAAGTGGCTTTCCTACCACATAATACATATGCTGCTTTGCTACTCCCACTTCAGTTAAACCACATCCTTTAAGCAACTTCTCGACCTCTACTCTTCATACTTGACCTGCTAGTAATTCAACCACCGCGAGACACCTCCCGCCATGTCCTTCCTCATCCTTCGATGCCTAAATGTTTGCACAAATCAAAATCCTTCTATGTAGCACCTGAACTAGTAAATTGTTACCAACTCTAAGCCTCTTTCAAGATCATCTTTCTCGAGCCATCACTTCAGAAACATCGATTCGATTCTATAACCGCTATACACCACCATCTCTGACAACCTCTCCTCAGGCTCCCTTTCACAACACCCTGCCGCGAAGGCAAATCACATAGACCACAACACCGATGAGCCTTAATACGTTCAAACAAGGACGATGACACTTCCTCATAAATGAGAATTTCATCACACTCGAAAATATAAAGTCTCGCTACTCCATCGACCAAAGCCTGGATATCCATAGTCCGGTTGCCTTTCCTCCACTGGATTTAAATGTCGAATCTCTAAATGATGCACTGAGAAATCCTCCTTCTAGTTGTTCACTGCCTCGATACATAAACAAGCACCATACTATTACACTAACACTGTGCGATAACAACGCATGATCTTCATAGCAACCTGTGTGTAGCCTCAAAACCATAGAAAATATAGATACTGAGCTGAAACGACAGAACATCCTCCCGCAAGGCGAAGATAATAGAATGCCCGAACATGCTAGATAAAACCATCCAGCACCACGTCTGCAGTAACACTGCAACTACGTGATGCCCAATTGATAACAAGCACTTCACATCGCATAAGATTGAGTAGGAAGGAAATAAAGGCACAAGCCTCAAGAGAGTCAAATCGCACGATGAGTAATCAATAAGGAAAGTGCTCCTAACAGTCCTATAGTCCCTCGAAGATAAGTACAAACCTCTCTGCATCGATTTGCAAGACTCTACTAGACTTGCTCATGACTCATGAAACCTAAGTGAACCTAGAGCTCTGATACCAAGTTGAGAGGACCCAAATTTTCTGTTATAGGTCGTGATAGCGCCCAGCGTTGCCGTTAGGCATGCCAACAGTGAACTATCAATTCAGTTATTCATTTTGTTACTTTTAAAATCATAAGTCTTATTAAGTAAAGGATTCAAAGCGTTCAAAAGTCATGAATACTTAAATTATTAGCAAGATATAAAATAAAAGATGTCAATAACGAGCCGAAGTACAACCATCCACCAAAGTATCCTAAACTATCACGACCCCAAATTCCCTCTGTAAGATATCGTGATGGTACCTAGTATATAAGACTAGGTAAGCCTATCAATGCGGAGTAACAACAGAAATCTGAAATTAAACTCCCAAAACCTGATAGAAATAAGTCACAAGCTTCTAAGATTTTATCCTCAATGTCTCTATATATCAAAGGCTAAATAAAATAAGAAAGCAACACAATAAGGATAGAAGTGGACTCCGAAGCCTGCGGACGCTGGCAGATATACCTCGAAGTCTCCATACACAGGTAGCTCACTGATATTTGGGCTGGTAGGAAGTACCTGGATCTGCACAAAAAGATGTGCAAAAGCGTAGTATGAGTACACCACAACGGTACCCAGTAAGTGTCAAGCCTAACCTCGGTATAGTAGTGACGATGTCAGGTCAGGCCCAACTGGTAATAATAAAATACATAGTAAAATGTTTAACAATATAATAACATAAAAATGACAATGAAAATGAATCAAGTAAGTAGTATGTCCCATTAACCTTCACAGAATAAGGACAGATAATACCCCAAGGAAAGAAAACATAAATTTACAACTTTAAAGAAATCACCAAAATAATCAAAGTCAAATGCAGCCATAAAGAAATATCAACTAGGGCACTCCCGAGGTACCGCCTCGTAGTCCCAAATCATAAATAAATTCACAATATCTCATTTTCTTATATCACCACGGGAGCCTTCACATTTTATTTTAAAGAAAATACTTTTTTCGAAATAGCATCTCGCGTTTTAGTCGCCCTTATGACTCCGCATGACTTCTAGTAGTTCCCCTACTATCCACGCGTATCAAGCCTCCTTTATCTCACCGCATGCGTTTTAACACCCAGACCTTATACCACCGCATGTGTATCCATATCATAATACATCAAAATTTGCAACTCAAGTGCTCAAATATTTCAACTTGCCAAAATAAATCAACAACAACAATATTTTCCACAATAAGGAGCTCACGGCTCAATCACAATGAGTGAAAAATCTCACAAAATATTCAGGAATGAATAACTCAGCAAAAATAATATTTCACAAATTTAACACCTTGTCTTAATATCAAATTTTTTTAAATGTAAAATACTTCATTTTAATAATATTTAAATTAAGAAATCCAACCTTCAAATAATGCATAGAATAAAGAAACAGAGTTTCAACTAAACAGATAAAAATAATTAGCAAGAAAAATGTCAGGAAAATTTAAAATATAAAAATAGATCAATGACGATGAATATGACCGGATAAAATAATTTAATTAATGTGTAATAGAGATATACACAATTTAAAACCAGAGTTTTCCACATTTAGCCTGTGTGCACACTCGTCACCTCGCGTACACGACTTTTAACATATCA
Source organism: Nicotiana tabacum (assembly GCF_000715075.1). Lineage (NCBI taxonomy): Eukaryota > Viridiplantae > Streptophyta > Magnoliopsida > Solanales > Solanaceae > Nicotiana > Nicotiana tabacum. The sequence continues at coordinate 112,093,766 of NC_134093.1, forward strand.
CAATTATCATATCAATACCAATCCTAAGGGAACTTTCCCCCACACAAGGTTAGACAAGTCACTTACCTCAAACCATGCTCAATCAGTCTACTAGTATGTCTTTTTCTCGATTTTCCGACTCCGGTCGGCTCGAATCTAATCATAATTAATTTGATTCAATCAATACAAACTATTGGAATTTATTCCATATGAAAATATAAAATTTCCAACAAAATCCGAAATTTAACTCAAAAATTGCCTTGGGGCCCACGTCTCGGAATCCGACGAAACTCACAAAATCCGACAACCCATTCAATTACGAGTCCAACCATACTAGTTTCACTCAAATCCGACTCTGAATCAATATCCAAATCTCAAAAATTCGTTTTATGAAATTTCTACAATTTTTCCCAAATTTCCATCTCAAAACACTAATTAAATGATGAAAACAATGATATATTCGTGTATATTGGACAGATCCGAGTTAGAATCACTTACCACAATATTTTTCCTTTAAAATCTCTCAAAAATCTCCTCTCCCCAAGCTCCAATCTGTCAAAAATGGAAAATGGGACGACATCCCCTTTTTATAACTTAAAGTTTCTGTCCATGCGCTGCCCCCGATCACTGCCCTTGATCCTGCCCTCGATCCTGACAAATGAAGGAAACTAGATACATGCATCAGCAAATTCCAACAGCTGTTTACATCCAAATTTTGATCCGTTAACCATCCGAAACTTACCCGAGGCCCTCGGGACCTCAACCAATTACACCAACAAGTCCTAAAACATCATACGAACTTAGTCGAAACCTTAAATCACATCAAACAACGCTAAATCACATCCAACTTCTACATTTGATGCCTAAACCTATCAAATCAATTCCGATTGACCTCAAATTTTGCACATAAGTCATAAATGACATAACGGAGCTGTGAAAATTTTCAGAACTAGATTCCGACTCCGGTATCAAAAAGTGAACTCCCCAGTCAAACTTCCAAACTTAAATTTTTATTTTAGCTAATTCAAACCTAATTTAGCTACGGACTTCCAAATAATTTTCTGGACACGCTCCTAAGTCCAGAATCACCATACGAAGCTATTGGAATCATCAAAATTTCGAGGTCGTTTTCATATAAGTCAACATCAAGTAAAGCTTTTCAACTTAAGCTTCCAACCAGGAGACTAAGTGTCTCATTTCATTCTGAAATCTCTCCAGACCCGAACCGACTACCCCGCCAAGTCACATAACAGTTATAAAGTACAAAATGAGCAGTAAATA